>NC_056728.1:1742494332-1742699332 GCF_019279795.1 Protopterus annectens
CTTCTACGATGATTTGGACTTCATTTGAAAGTTTTATTTTGCATTTTACAGCACAAAAATTAAAACATCTGCTAAACAAAGCAATGCAGTCTCACAATGAAAACAGACTTAGCATTAAAATTTCTCTGCCCTTGAAACTCACATTCATTGAAACAGCATTGAAACCCACATTCAAAGAAAATACATTCTGCCAGTGGCAGATAAAGATTAACTTTAGGCTGTTTTCAAATCATAGGCCCCCTTGCACACTAAACATATATGTGCTCTTTGATACAACCTTCTGATTGTTTTAAATTATATTCCTTGTACAATACAGTACAGTTGTTAGAGGACATTTTAAATTTGTTTTGAACATTTTTCCAGTAAACAATGAAACAAAATGCATGCACCAATAGACAAACGGCCCAATTCCTAATTTTTTTTCAGTAAACAATGAAGCAAAATGCATGCACCAGCAATGACAAAACTGCCCAATTCAGAACATTTCCATCATAAAAGTCTACTCAAACTTCTACAGTCCCCCAGTATCAGTAAATATGCACAATCTCTGAACAAGTAAAAGTCATCTAAATAATTCCACATTAAAGAAATATGTAACTAATGAATAGGTTGCTGCTAGCAAACAACTTTATATTTCATTGTTTCATCTATGAATAAAGTGTCTGTTGCCTTGAGGAATAAATTGCCTATGTTGCATTAAAAAATTATAAGCTAGTAATATTGCAATAGGGAATGGATGGCAAACTGATAACAGGTTCATAGTTACTAGGTATCTTCACCAAAAAGGACTGCAGCATCCACCCCCTTTACAACACAGTACAGTATCATCAATGCATATATCTACTGTGGGAGCAGAACCCACAGCCTTCTGCATCAAAAGCAAGTATACTACCTGTTGTGCTATTAACTATGCAAACAGACTCAGCATAAGCAGCATTAAACTTTTGTTCCCCTGCAGCTCTCAGCTTCTTGTAAAATCTGCTTGACACTCAGTTATATATCTGAACTTTGCAGCACAAGAAATCTGGAAAAGGCCATAATTTATTGGAGGGGGGGGGGACAAAAGCCCCAAAACTATGGACACATTTTAAACATTGCTTGTATAATGTTGGAAAGTTGCTAGAATAAAATGCTGTGTTAACACCATACATTTCACTGCCAAGTACTGAACCCAGGACCCTGTGCAAAACAGTCAGAGCAACATACCACTATGCCAAATCATCTGTTTTGTGAAAGAGAGGAAGACTGAAACTTAAATGGCTACCATTTAGTGAATTCAGTTCTCACCATAGCTGTCAACTCTTTAGTACAAAACACCTGAACAAAGCCAATAATGGGGGAATACAGCCCTCAAACATATTCAGTGAATTCAGTTCTCACCATAGCTCTCAACCTCTTAGCAAAAAGCACATAGACAAAGCCAGTAATTGAGTAATACAGCCCCCAAACATATTCAGTGAATTCAGTTCTCACCACAGCTCTCAACCTTAGTACAAAAAACCTGGACAAAGCCAATAATGGGTGAATACAGTCCCAAAAATAGGGACAGTTTTCAAATACCCATGTTATAAACTTAGAAAATTGCTAGAATAAAAGGTTTTGTGTTACCATGTACTTTCTGAAGAATATGAAGTCTGAAATTCAAATGCCTGTTATTTTTAATTATTTAACATTTGTTAACCAGGAAAGTCTGACTTGGAACAAAAGCCAATTTTCAGCAAAGGCCCAGGAAAAAACACTCCAGATATATGTCTTTGTAAGATGGGAGAACATGCAGACTCCACATAGAAGGCACCCCAGCCAAGAATCAAACCAGAGAATCTGTAGCTGTCAAGCAGCAATGCTACCAGTGCACTACTGACTGTGTAAGGTAACAAAAATACAGAAACCACAGTTTTTATGAGGAACAGAACAGAACAAATATGAGGCAAAAATCTGCACATTTTTTTACAAATGGTGGTGGGAAGCGAATTCAGGCCCTTGCCACCTGCAGCCAAGGTACAGGGTTCAAGCCTGAGGTATTTTCTACCCACCACCATCATGTGCTCTCTCTAGCCACACACACACACACACACACACACACACACACACACACACACACACACACACACACACACACACAATGTCCAGGGCCTTCCATTGCTGTGTAGCTCCATATATCCATTCGCTAAGCTCCCGTGAGATGTCACCAATCCTGTGGTGAAGTCCTTCCTTCAGGAGCAGGCCAACCTGTGGACATTGCTAACTGCATAGACTTCTGGGATGCTCTTACTAATCCGGACTGTGGAGCTCTGTGCATGCTCTGTACTGATTCAACAGCAGTCTGGATGATGGAAATGCCGCGCATGTGTGAAGGTTTCTTTTACAGCTGGGGGGGCTGCAGTCCTGCAGTCCAAAAGCATGGGCCACCCCTGCTGTTTGCCCAGACATTTTGTCTCTGGCTGCAATCAGAACTGTACAATACAGTCTTTATGGCCTAAATTAAGTAATCTAATTTCTTACTATTTTTTAAAGTTAGCTGGAGCTGAGTTTAACCTCTTCTCTTCCAGTATCCTCTGTTAAAACATCTACATTTAATCAGTTACAATACAGTCAGTCTGATACACATGTATATTTATTTTCTGTCCAGCAGGGCACACTGTTGGTATATTTTTAACACAAGCAGCTTTTTCAAATACATTTTTAACACAAGCATCTGTTCAAATCAGTTTGATATATGAATGACATATAATTCTTTACAAAATTCCAGCTAGTTGTGCTGGCATATATTACACATCTGCCATACTTCTCCTGGCATAGCTGGCAATACCTCACATTGTCACAATGTGTACAATACAAAAGCGAAATTTTTTTTTGTTATTTGTGATATATCATGAACTCAACAATTAACAATAGGGGGTTCTTAGGACAGGGTGGAGATAAGGGACACAAAATGATAGATTTACTTGAAGGCTGAGTTATTTCTGGGATTTAATTGCGTAATTAATGTAAAACATTGTTTAACTGAAAATGTTGAGTTAAAATTAATATTAGATAGTTTGATATATTTAAATATATTAAGTTTATTAGGTTTAGTCTTATCATTGATTAGAATCAGTTGTATAATAAGTTGTTACTTTTGTAGTTTTTTTTAATGTCATGTGATCAGTCAGCTAATTAATTTGTGGTATAAATGTGCTTGTTACATTGTTGGGGAATTCTGCTGAAATCTGTCATCTTACCATTAAAATGATGACACCATAGAAATAAGATTCAAAAGTCATTTTAAGTGACCAAGAAGTATGACATTTCAGCTACTTCTACTTAAAGTGTCAAACTCCTCTTCTTTCTACTCTTATTGAACCTTCTGTTGCCATCAAATAATGTTCTTTTTTAGATGAAAATTTTGTGCTGCCATCAAGCTGTGCAAACATTGGCTGCACTTTATATCTCTTTACCACATAGCCAGATATAAAGAGATGACTGTACCCAACCAACTCAAGTTTTGATTTGCAGCTCACGTGGTGGAAAAGCTAGCATGCCCACCCTGGGGGGGGGGGGTTGATGGCTCCTTCATCATTTGCAATACCATTCCAGCGGTAGACAGAGGCTAGATAAATCACTACCACAGCTGTTGAGAGAGAAATGTGAGTATGACTTTCCAAGCCAGGATACTAGTAGCTCTGGCAGGGTTCAGTTGGTAGTGTGCACACGCCTGTAAGAGGAGCACTGTAATGCCTGTGATGATGCAGGTAACTATGTCACCACCAAGGGGCGGGGGTAGTGACCTACATACAAAAGACCACTCATGGCTGCCTGGTTGATGGCTGAGTCATAGGTTGCTCAAACCCAGTAGAGAAATTAATGAGTGCTGTTGGCTCTTACCTGGGAATGAATGGGCAATGAAGTGCTCACTTCACTGGGGAATGAATGGGTGGCTATGACTGCAGCTTGATAGTTGAGAGGCATAGGGAAGGGGGCAGGAAAAAACACATAAAAAAATCATGCTGTGAAGTATGTTGGCTTTGAATAAAATCAAACTCTTTAAAATGATGATTTTGGTTGTCCTTACTACCATATTCTTTACCTTACTCAGTCAACTGGCAGTTACATTAAAGGATTAAGGCTCTGCTCTGTTAGTGAGCTACTTCTTGTACCCAAGATTCCTTCCACCTCCATTTGTCTGTGGTATAAATCTGAGCAAGTCATTGACTGCCCTTGAAAACAAGACACTTGAGTCCATTGGACTTACCCAGTTAACAACTGTCTAAAAATGTAGTTTAGCACAATCTGTATTCCATGTATAGCTATGAAAATGTCTGAGCGTGTGTGTGTGTGTGTGTGTGTGTGTGTGTGTGTGTGTGTGTGTGTGTGTGTGTGTGTGTGTGTCTGTCTTCATATTCTCACTCTATGGAAATATTATGGACAGAAGAAGTTCCAACTCCAAGACATCATGACTTGTCACTTTGAAGAATATCAGTTTGTTCAGTTTCTTCCAACAGCCTAAAATCAGATATGATTTCCTTTACAAATGCTTGATAACTAAAAAAAAATACAAATTTAACACTTTATCTCTTTATTTACCAAAGGTATGTGTAAAGGCTAATTATTAACATTTCTCATTGCGCCTGCAGTTAACTGTAATTTGCATCTGTTCAGGAAAATGGACATGAAAGTTGAGATAAGAATATGAACTTAGATGAATGACAGAAAAAAAAAACAATTTACCCTGACTTTTGCCCCCTTACACATGAAGATAATGAATGCAGATACTGACTATAGTACAATACAGAAAAGTCAGCATAAAATAGCAGACAGAGATTTGCATCCAATTATACCTTGATCATTTTAAAGGTTACTTTTAACTTTCAGAATTTATTTTTAAGTATAACTTAAAAGTGTGTAACTATATTAGCATTCTGCAAAGACTGTGGCATTCACAGTTCTGGATCTTCGTGTGCTATAATCCTCTTTACATGGGGTTTTTGGTCGGCCTATACCCTTGAATTATAAAACACCACAGAAAAGAGCTCATTCTGGCAAGTATTATGGCCTGCACAATATGTTATGGTGGCCATTTTGATAGAAACATCTGGTGGTAACTACTATACAGGAAAGATCATAATCAGTTTTCTTTAGAAACTTCCAAAAAGAGCCACATAAATTATAAAATATGTCCACACTCCTAGCCATATAGCAGTGTAAACACTGGCTCTAGGGGATTCAGCCACATTGGCTGATGTTGTTGTGAAACCCCAACCCCATGGAAAAATGGAAAAAAATAGAGGGTTGATTATAATGACAACAATTACAACAATAAGTTCTTGACCCACTGAACAAGAAGGGAAGATTATATTTGCTTGAAATGAGAAGAGAGGGGCATGATATGGGTGCATAAAACATTAAGAGGGACATGTAAGATAATTAAGTTGGGAAGGAAGGCTGGGAGAATGATGAGGAGTGGTCACAATTTTAAACTGTGAGTACAAACTTTAGATTGCGCATTAGGAAATGTTTTTTACTAGGCCGTGGTGGATATGTAGAATACACTTCCTAAAGAATATGGGTTGTATCTGCAAATCACTTTTCAGTGAAACCCATTCAAATGGGCAACTGCCAACAGTGTTAATCTATATGAGGGATACACCACCCCCACACAAAGACAGCTTTAGGATAGTTGAACCTATTTGACCTAATAGAACCCTGCTGCCCAAGTCATTTTGACTTATGCAATCCTCAGAACATGCCCAAGAGACCCTACATCAAAACACAAGGGTCTATATTAAATCACCGAATGCTTAAAAAAGCGAACGGTGTGTAATCAACCCCATGTAAGTGAAAGCTTACAATATCGAAGTGTCAGAACAGTAATTTTTTTCCAAGAGAAAATAATCGCTGTTCCAACAAAAAAAAAAAAATCAATTACAAACATTACATTAAGTGGGGGGCTGTTAGAAAAATATGTAATAGTAATATGCATGCTTAGTGCATTTAGTGCATTCGAGATTTAAAAGGGTTAATACATTTATTCTTCACACTGCATGAATCTGCACAGCCATTAGAAACTTAACAAGAAGTATTCTATTTTCTGCTAATGTCAGCAAATAACAAGAAGCAATTCATTTCTGCTAATGTCATGAAAATTAACAAAGGGATATTGATTTCTGCTTATGCCATGAGAAAACATGCAGCTGCTAGAAGCTATTGATAAAGAAAACAATAGATGCTTGAAAGTTTAAACCGTAGTCAGCATTACTTGTACTGAAGCTAGAAATGTACCTTGAATCTAGGTAAAATGTAACACATGTATTAGAACAGTACAATAGAAGAATTGAAATGCTGAAATGGACTGACATAAACCCAAGGCCAGGTTGTTTTTCTCAAAATATTTTTTGCAGAATGACAGATATTTTTAACTTGGTCAGCAATAAGTCTAACAATATTTTCTGTAGAACATACAGAAAGCTGTGTCTAACTACATCAGCAATAGAATGTAACATTTTCTATGTGACAGGAAGAGAACTGTATAAGTATAACCTACTAATCATTAATTATCCAGACAAACCCTGTGCATACATGCTTTGTCTCCTTGCTGCAAGTAATAAAGGGTGCCTTGCTTGAACCTAACGTGAATTGGTCTTTGAAGTTTTTTCCTTTGACAGATTGGTCCTTTGGACCGGAACCCTCGCTTCACCTCGGATCAGACGGGCCAGGTGGTTGAAACCATACAGGGAAGAAACCAAATCGGTTCTTCTTATCTGAAAAGCCCTCCGACTGAATTGTCGTTCAAAAGAGGCCAGCCACTTTCTGATCTGTGACTGAAGGACGGGTCTCCGCGAATTGGTGATCAATCACGTGGGCTCAGGTAAGGTGAATCTACTTTTTTCTGTTTTCTGTTTTAGATCAGGGACTAGATGTGCATTGTTTTTGTTAGACTGTATTTTTCTTACAAGTCAGGGACAAAAAAGATTACTGTCTTGTCATAGATCAGGAGAAACAGAATAAGTAGGCAGTCATTCTGAAGAGACTATAACAAAATCCGTGGTACCACGTTAAAAAAATAAGAGAAGTTACATAACGATAAAAGGGTAGAACAAAATGGGTAATAATTGCACAAAAAGACCCCAAAATCCGCCATTAACAGAAGATGCAAAATACATGCAGTTACAGCGCGCCAACAATATTAAATATTATTCAAAATGGCTTAATAAGTATGAATTTGATGGAAAATTAGAAAAATCCTCGCTTATCAAACTTGTCAAACAACTCAAAACCGATTCTAAAGGTCGGGTAAAAAAGCAACGTAAATTAGGAATTCCTCAGGCACACAGGTGGATTGAGGAAGTAAACCATAGGGAACAAAAGAACAAAAATTCAAAAGCAATGTTTTTAGTTAAGGAGGACAATAACTTAGTAATAGCATCAGCACCTCCGCCTCCCTTACCGGAATATGAAGCAAGTGAACAGGTTAGTCCACCCCCACGATATCCTGTGGTCACTGAAGATAGAGGCATTATGAAAATAAAACCGTATATTAGAGATCCCATTGAGACCAGGTCTCGAACAAAGGCAGGTAACTCAGATGAAGGCATCGAGTTATGGCAAATGGTTAAGAATTCACAATCTATAAGTGAAAGAGAAGAAATATGTCCACTTATAGAAGTACCCAACCCTCAGGCAGGTCAGGACAATCAGGACCCAACTATTTTAGTGTATAGACCTTGGACTCCGGAAGACATCCGGAAAGCCACTGAGGGAATTCCCCATCCAAAGGTTAATTTCAGAAAATTCTCAGAAGATTTACAAGGAATGAGGCTGAGTTATAACTTAAATGGAGAAGAGGTAGAAAAAGAAGTTAGACAAATTGTAGGGCCAGATTGGTATATGATTAGTGGGAACTGGAATCCCCGTGACGCTGCACAAAGACCCCTCCCACATAGCAGCACAGAATTAGACACCAGAGTAAAAGGTCTTACAGACCGCATCTCTGAAAAATGGAAACCTAGGGCAGACTGGACTTGCATTAATCAATGCAACCAACAAGAAGGTGAAACTATTGACCGGTATTATGCCAGACTATTAGAGTGTTTTAATAACCACTGTGGAATGCAGGTTCCTGAAGATCAAACACAAGATTCCCCATATGAACAGCAGTTAAAGAATGCATTTTTAAAGGGCAGTATTGCACTTATAAGCAGTTTTATTACAAAGCACATGGTGGATCATCGTACAAGCAGATTACAATCATTACTTGAATATGCTAGACATGCCGAAAGGCATTTTAATAGCAAAAAGAAAAAGAAAGCTCAAATATTTTCTGTAGAAGATGGAGCAGAAGTTTATGTAGTACAGTCCGGGGAAAAAGGGCAAGAAAAATGCACAGGGAAACAAACAATCTGATCAACGATCAGAGGACTTTGAAGGGCGAAAGAAAAGGGGTGAATGTTTTAAATGTGGTAAAAAGGGACATTTGGCAAGGGATTGCAAGAAAAACAAGAAGGCAACAACGGAAGACAAGGAGGGTGAGGACTTGACTATATGGTAGTCAGGAATCACTAGAAGGGGCTAGCGAAGAATGGACAAATGAGAATGTGATAGAGGGAGTAGAGGAAGTGCAGGAAGTTAGTGACAATGAAAAAGATGAAATATTAGACCTAGCTTTATTGAGCTTGGAGCTCTATTTAGCAGACACAAAACCAGAAGTTACACTCTTGGTAGATGGGAGGGAAGTCAAATTCTTGTGTGACTCAGGGGCATCACGAACCCTGATACATCCCTCCAAACTGCCAGAAAACACAGAGACACCTGATTACATACTGGTCAAAGCAGCTAATGGACAGCTGTATCGGGAGCCTCTCTCCCGTAACATTGCAATAACTGATCCAGTTTCAGGATTGACACAAAAAAGCAAAATTGTTGTTTCTGCAAAATGCCTAGTAAACCTCTTGTGCAGAGACCTCATGCAGCTATTTGGTATAGCAGTAGTCCCAACCATGCAAGGTATGAAAGCACAGCGACAAATTGATACCTTTGCAGTGCAATCGGAGGGTGAAATGTTTTATTGGTACAGCCAGGACTTGGTTATGACTGGTCCAGGGACTGTAACCGAAGAGTTAATGAATGTAGCCATCAGCAAGTTCCCCTCCCTTGACACTGATAAGCAACACCTGTTGCACTGTACCCTGTATTATTGTAATACACCAGGACCTGATAAGGAATATGAGCAAGAATTGTTTAAGAATCATGCAAACAGATTGATATTGCATAACCTGTACTGGGACACAGAAGGGAACAGTGTAGCCAGCTGTTCATTGCCCCAGGAGTTCTTTGCACTTAATAAATCTAATCAATTACCACATGTTAGCTTAACCAAAATCAGAAATATAGAATGGGCAGACCTAGGAGAAAAAGTCACGAGATGGGAGAAACAGACAGAACTAGAACTATCAGAACAGGGAATACAAATACAGAAGTTGAACTGGATAACTCAGACCAACCCAGCTGTGCATTTACAGTCTGGTGAGGACAGCTGATTGACACTCCTGTTAAAGGAGAAAGAAAATGCCTTACAAAATATACCAGAGACTCTCTGGTCAACAGGAAAGTCAGATGTAGGATTCGTACAGCAGGACCAGTTACTATCACGCCAAAGTCAGCATTCAGACCACAAAAAAGACAGTATCCCTTAAGAAAAGATGCAGAGGCAGGGATAAAGCCTATTATAGCAGCCTTACTCGAAAGAGGGATACTAATAGAATCTCCCAATTCACCATGTAACACACCCTTATTTCCAGTCAAAAAAGCAAATGGAGAATGGCGTATGGTCCAAGATTTACAAGCTGTAAATGATGCAGTAATACCAAGGGCACCCACAGTGCCAGACCCACACACCCTGTTGAATGATTTAAAACCTCAACAGAAGTATTTTTCTGTGGTAGACATTAGCAATGTGTTCTTTTCGATACCGATACACCCTGACAGCCAGTATTGGTTTGCATTCACATTTCAGGGGAAAAGGTATACATATACACGACTACCACAGGGATATGTGAAAGTCCAACAATATTCTCACAAGAAAATGGCAAGCAACTTGGTGGGATTCACCCCACCAAGAGGCAGTCAGATTTTACTTTATGTTGATGACATCTTGCTGGCAGCTCCCACCCAGCAGGATTGTAGAGAATATACCATAGCACTTCTACAATTCTTAACCGCTGAAGGACATAAGGTAAATAAAACTAAACTGCAGCTTTGGAAAAAACAAATCAAATATCTGGGATATGTAATATCCAAAGAAGGCAGAACATTAGATGAGGACAGAAAGATAGCAACTTTGCAAGCACCAAAACCCACTACCAAGAAGGAAATGATGTCCTTCCTGGGTACAACTAATTTTTGCCGGAGCTGGATTCCAAACTATGCTTGGAATCTGCACCTCTGACTGACCTTATATATAAGAAGCCTATGGCAGCACAAGATTTATTGCAATGGACACCAGAAGCAGAATCTGCTTTCTGCAAACTGAAGCAGTTAATAGCATCCTCATTAGTTCTGGGATTGCCAAACTATCATAAATGTTTTTTCCAAACTGTAGATTGTAAGCAGGGTTACATGACATCAGTATTAACACAGCAGCATAGGGATAAGCAACGCCCCATTGCTTACTATTCATCACAACTAGACCCAGTGGCACAATCCTTACCCCACTGTGTACAAGCAGTAGTTGCAGCTGCAATGGCAGTACAGGCTTCAGCCTCAGTAGTCTTATTCCACCCTCTCACTTTGAGAGTACCTCATGCTGTCGCGATTATTTTACTACAAGAAAAGGTGGCATATCTTTCCCCTGCTAGGCATCTTTCCTGTATGACTATATTATTGAGCCAACCTCATATGACAATTGAACGATGCATGACTTTAAACCCTTCTACTCTGCTCCCGACCCCTGCAGACGGCACACCGCACCACTGCCTGCAGGTGATTGAGCAAAAGACACTACCTAGAAAAGATCTCACGGATGTCCTCTTGGATGATGCCGAGGTGACATACTATGTGGATGGCTCGTACAAAAGGGGTCCTGCAGGACAGAACCTAGTATGATATGCAGTAGTTTCTGATACCGGGATTATAGAAGCAAAACCTTTACCACACAACTTATCTGCACAGGCAGCAGAATTGATTGCCTTGACACTGACATGTACCTTAGCAAAGGGTAAATGTGTAAACATTTTTACTGACAACCAGTACACTTTTTCTACTGTACATGTTTTTGCGCAACAGTGGAAAAACCGAGGAATGATAACATCTACTGGCAAACCTATCAATCATGCACAGTTTATTTTAGATCTTTTAGAATCTATTCAGTTACCTCAGAAAGTAGCCATTTGTAAATGCACAGCTCACACCAAGCAACAAGATAGGATTTCAAAAGGTAATGCGAGAGCTGATACAGCTGCAAAGCAAGCAGCCACAGAAGTATTTCTTTTAAATGAGGAATTACAACCCTTTGAGATTTTAGACTTAGAAATGTTAAAAACAATGCAGACACTCACTACGCAAGCTGAAAAACAACGATGGGTAAAACGAGGAGCAATTCTTGAAAAGGGGCTGTACATCTCTAGAGAAGGGAAACCGATACTACCATCTAATTTGTTTAGATATGCAGCTTTGTTGAGCCATGGGCAGTGCCATGTCTCAACAGGGGGGATGGTACAGCTGGTGAACCAGGTGTTCACAACATATGGATTTACAAACTACTCTAAAAAAATTTTGTTTGACGTGTCAGATTTGTAACAAACATCATGCACAAGGGGCGTTAAAGCCCAAGCAAGGGAGTTTCCATACACCACCATATCCGTTTCACACTATCTGTACGGATTTCATAGAATTGAACAAATGTGAAAATAAGAAGTATTGTCTTGTCATTGTAGATATGTTTTCCAGATGGGTGGAAGCCTTTCCAACCAAAAATCCAGATGCAGCCACAGTGGCAAAAGTACTTGTCAAAGAAATCATCCCTAGATACGGCATTCCGGAAAGGATCTACAGTGACAATGGTACACACTTTGTAAACCAAACCATACAGCAGTTAAGTAAGCATTTTGGTATTTCTTTAAAAAATCATTGTGCATACCATCCACAATCTGCAGGGCTAGTTGAAAGGCATAATGGTATATTAAAAAACAAACTGAGAAAGTTGATAGCTGAGACAGGGAAAAATTGGATATACTGTTTACCCCTGGCACTGTTGAGCATGAGAACTGTCCCTACAGCAAAAGGATTGACTCCTTTTGAAAAGTTATTTGGAAGGGCCTACTATACACCCCAGTGGAAACTTCTCATGTTATCAGACCAGGAAGCTGATTTTACACTAGCTGAATATATGAAGAAAGTCATTAATTCTAAACATCTGTTGCAGTCAAATTCTGTTTCAGATAGAAAGCAAACCGAGACATCAGAAGTGGCAGTAGTGACACCCGGGGACTGGATGTGGATAAAAGTTATCAAGAAGAAGAATTGGTTATCACCAAGGTGGGAAGGTCCCTACCAGGTGCTTCTTTCGACACCCACTGCAGTCAAGATAGCAGAGTGAGCTTTGTGGATCCACCTGATGCACTGCAAACTTGTTAAGAACTTTGAACTGGACAAAAATCTTACCTCTCCATCGGGGCCCTCAGCACAAAGTCTGGCTACAAAGGGGGGTCAGATCAATAGGACTGATCCGTCTCAACCCCAGTGAAGAAACCATCAGTGCTGAAGGTCCTATTAGGGCAGAGAGTAAGAACACATGTCTGAAATAAAGATGACAGGATCCAGTAAGATCCAGATGTACCTATATGGAAGAGTCGGAGAAAACAGGAATGCAGAACAACCATTTCCTCAGAAGTATTGCATAACCATCCTGTTGACTGTACTAGTGACAATAATCTTTTTGTTGTGGCCATTCCTTTTTTCAGCCACACAAACTGGACAGAACAAGCGTGCAGAGTTGTACGCAGAGTGGCACTCAAACTTCAACACTTACCAGGCAATCAAATATGTGTATGCTGAGACCTTCAATGTTTCGAATTGCTGGATTTGCACAGCTTTGCCAACAGCATACGGGGGGTTATTGTTAACTTCAGTCCCCCTAGGAGTCAACAAGACCTGGGAAAACTTAGTCTATGATACATCAGATGTCACATCACAAGATAAAGTAGCATTGCACTTGTCTGTTCGACAGAAGGAGACTGTGTATTTTTACAAAAATGATACAGTTCAGGTGGGTTGGAGCAATTGCAATGTGACTGTTCCTTATAGATGCTACAATAAGACTGATAACACAGGATCCTATTGCAACACGAGTTATGATTCATTTGTTGAACTGATGCAGAGAACAACTGATGAAGTAAAACATAATGCTGACCTTTATAGACAACTGTCTATGATAGACAAAAAAATGTTTCATCCAAAGCCAGGACATAGTAAAGCTACTACCAAAGTAGAAGACTGTTATTTTGTATGTGGTAGGAAAGCATACAAGTGGTTACCTGAGAATTGGTCTGGCAGTTGTTATTTGGGGTACCTAGTTCCGGCCATACGACACACAGCAGTTTTACCTCAAGGGAAAATCCGGAATGTTCGACGAGAAATCAAGAAGCCTGTCAATCCAGTGGGGCAAATCAATGTGGGCTGGAAAAACCATCATGCTGTGAGCTTAGGGAAAAATGGACTGTCACATATGGACTTGGGTGATACCATCATCTCATGGGCAGGTGTATTACCAGCATATGGAGCAACAAAATCAATCTGGGAACTGAGAAAATTGTCTAAACTTCTCGAAATAATGAGTAATGCAACCTTTTCTGCCCTAGAATTGGTGACTGATGAACTGACTGCCATGAGAACTGTAGTGCTTCAAAACCGCATGGCTCTCGACTTCACCCTAGCGGCAAGAGAAGGTACATGCGCTTTAATCCAGGAGGAGTGCTGTTCATATATTCCTGACCACAAACACGAGATAGACAATCATCCTGAGGTAATTCAGCAGGTGTCAGCCATGACCAAACCAGGACCAAATCCATTGACGGACTTTTTCCAGAGATTGTTTGGGGGGTGGGGCAGTATCCTGATGAACATCTTGATTGCCATCTGTGTAGGAATGATCCTACTGGTGGTATGTGTGTGCTGCTGCATCCCCTGCATGAAAAGACTGATTAAAGACTTTATAGACATATCAGTTTCAGAAACCTTATACCAAGGTGCTGAACTTGAAGAATTGTTAAAAATCTGAAAATGCTTTCATAAGTTTAAACTGAATGACTCTCCTAACTGCAAATCCTGAGTAGGAAGAGGTTAGGGGAAGAAAAACTGTTTATGCTTATCTTGAAAGTAGAATAAAAGTATTAAAAGGGGGAAATGTTAGAAACATATGTAATAGTAATATGCATGCTTAGTGCATTTAGTGCATTCGAGATTTAAAAGGGTTAATACATTTATTCTGTTCACACTGCATGAATCTGCACAGCCATTAGAAACTTAACAAGAAGCATTCTATTTTCTGCTAATGTCAGCAAATAACAAGAAGTAATTCATTTCTGCTAATGTCATGAAAATTAACAAAGGGATATTGATTTCTGCTTATGCCATGAGAAAACATGCAGCTGCTAGAAGCTATTGATAAAGAAAACAGTAGATGCTTGAAAGTTTAAACCATAGTCAGCATAACTTGTACTGAAGCTAGAAATATACCTTGAATCTAGGTAAAATGTAACACATGTATTAGAACAGTACAATAGAAGAATTGAAATGCTGAAATGGACTGACATAAACCCAAGGCCAGGTTGTTTTTTTCAAAATCCAAATAAAAAACAGTAATGTCCGTAGAGCAAAACAATGGAGAGAATATCAATAATTCCAAGGTATACTCTGTCCAATGCAGCAATGAATACCAAATTACAAATCATTCCACAATTGTAATTTGGTCTGAAGAAGCTATTCCAGCGAAAGCGCTCACCACGTTCTATTCGAATAAACCTGATTTTTATTCTACAGAAGTTTTGGGATTCATTGCTGCATTGGACAGAGTATACCTTGGAATTATTGATATTCTCTCCATTGTTTTGCTCTACAGACATTACTGTTTTTTATTTGGATTCTTCTTGCTGTCCGTTGTAGAGCATTTACTCCATTTGATTCTTGTTTTATGTTTTTTTCAAAATGTTTTTTGCAGAATGACAGGTATTTTTAACTTGGTCAGCAATAAGTCTAACAATATTTTCTGTAGAACATACAGAAAGCTGTGTCTAACGATGTCAGCAATAGAATGTAACATTTTCTATGTGACAGGAAGTGAACTGTATAAGAATAACCTACTAATCATTAATTATCCAGACAAACCCTGTGCATACATGCTTTGTCTCCTTGCTGCAAGTAATAAAGGGTGCCTTACTTGAACCTAACATGAATTGGTCTTTGAAGTTTTTTCCTTTGACAGGGGCTTCACCCTTCACACCCCCCTACTTAAATATACCAACTCTGAGACCACACTACAGTGCCGAAAATGGCAAAGTACCGAAGCAGCCAAGCAAATTCTTTCCCAGGGAAAGAATTTGCTTAACAGCCACTTCGATGTTTTCCATTTTCAGCCTTTTCAGATCGACCAAGACGCATTCTTTCGAATGCGTCTTCGGTCTTCTAATATAGACCCAAATACAAGGTATTTCTATTTGCAGTCTTGTTTTGCAGTAGCTACGAGTCTTGTTAGTGGAGTGGACTACATCTCCCATCATACAGTGCACTAGTGGCAAGCCCAATGCTATTAATACAGCACTTTTATGCCCTGTATATCTGTTCACACTACTGTAATCAGTTGCTAATGGTAAGTGGTCAACAGGGTTTCCAGTCCAAAATTGAAGCCAGATTAACCATGTTTTTTTGTATTGCTCCAGTTACTGTCACAGAAAATAATAAGAGTGGGTTTGATATCATAGCTGGCAGTAGTATTGTTTATCTTTTTTTTTTTTTTTACTTCTATTTCCGACAAGGTATGTAGGTTGCTAATGATTGCAATGTATAAAACATAACTAAATAGTTTCAGCCAATATGAAAAACAATACTAGTAAGCACAAATATGTATTTTATATATATATATATATATATATATATATATATATATATATACATACATATCTATATATGGTATACCATCATATGTTCAAAAGCACATTTCCGAATGTGCTTATACACGACCCGTTTAGCCAAATTCTGTCACGCCGACTTCCCTAAACGTCATAAAAATATAAAATTTTGACATTTCCGATCGATCCACCACCAAAATGAGTGCTACCATGCCCAAAAGGGGGAGAGATTTTGTAATTCGGCACTTCGGTTTTTGAGATTGTTGAATTTCGCAGTTTGCAGTTCGCGACAGCAGTTTCGAAGATGTGGCCATCATACACACACACACACACATATATATATATATATATATATATACACATTATATATATATATATGGCCAACTGCTGGATTATAAAGTAACTTCTGATCACCAAGACATGTGATATGGCTGAGAAACACTTGCAGTTACAGATAGAGGCAAAATAATTCCAGAGGAATGAAACATGAGGTGTGCATGTGTGTTGAGTGAATGGAGATATAGGCTGAGTATAAGAAAGATTTCACTTGGCTATATGAAGTATAATGTTTGTTATGTTAATATAGATTGATTACTTTTATATGAATGGAAATTTGCCTATGTCACAATTGATAATTCAATAAAGATGTTTGCAAAACAAAAAAAAAAGCTTTCACTTAGCTAAAAAAGTAGAAAAAGTAATAGAAATTGTTTGAATCATAAATGTACTGCATGGATATATACAAAATGGGGAATCAAGTTGAAAATTAAGGACAGAAAATAGTTGGACTGGACTGAGGAGGAATTTTGCGAGGGAAGTGTACCACAGAAGGCTGAACAAATTCTGTGGGTTTTGCAAATTGTCCATACCTCCATATGGTTTAATTTTTTTCCACCTGCTAAAACATGCTGCTTTGTGGCTACTCTAAATTTCCCAGCATGTAATCTTTACTGCTGCCATTCTGGACTGTGCTATGACTAGAAATGATCTGCAAGTATTAGTTAACTTACCCAGTTTAGCAATAATTAAGTAAATAAAAATAAACTAGAAACAGTTATAAGTGTGCAAGTGAAGACATTTCTAAGAAATGAATATAATAATAATAATAATAATAATAATAATAATAATAATAATAATAATAATACAAGTATTATTATTATTATTATCATTAAGCACCCTGAGGAAATTCAGTTGCTTTATATGCTTTTTTAGAAATACATTGACTATAGCAAAAATAAGAATTTACTGGGCAAAGGACTCCAACAATTCAAAGCATCTACAGGGTTTGACTTGAAGCCCATGAAGGAAGGAAGGAAGGAAGAAATATGAGACCAGAATGTGTAACAGAGTTTAAAAAATATTCTAATTGTTTTAGTCCCTCCATAATACCTTCAACTTCTTAATACAAGAATTCCTCACAAAGCCAACAATAATGGGGGCTGCAAAGGCCCAAAAATCAGGGACAGATTTTAAATATTGCTCTTATCAACTTAGAAATCTGGTAAAATAACAGCTTTTGCATTAGCATGCATTTTCTGAAGTTTATGAAGTAGGAAACTCAAATCTCTGTCATTATTTAGTAACTTCAGTCCTCAATGATTTGCCAGAAAATCATGGACTGTATAAACAAACAAAAATCTGGACATTCTGCGAAATGCTGGACAGTTGAGGGTATGCCTTCCAGTTTTCCCATGACTATCAAGCTCATCCCCACTGATTCATTTCTCCTCAATTCATCGCATCCAAGGACATTAAGAATGGGAGGCAAGATCTGGGGAGCTATGCGAGCTAGAAGGTAGAAGCAGCATCTTGCACCATCCTTTGCATATCTTCATCACTTATTAGTTCTGACCATAAAGCAGTGTCCTTCAAAATAAAATTGAAACCAGAGATCCCTTCCACTCAAGGTACCTTTAGAAATTTCTTTAAGACAAACTACCTACTCCTAAGTGATACATTGGCAAGCTTCAAATCCCCACCAAACCCAGTTAACTCCACTGAATATGCAGAAATGTTTACCCACCATGCTATAACAGCATGCACCCCATAGGAACAAGTGCAGGGTAAACCCCAGAAAGAAAACCCACATGGCAGAACTATAATATAAACAAGCTTTACAACAAAAGGAATCTAATTTTGACTAAAATAAGAAAAGTAATTCCCAGAATGTTTAAGACCTTGTCATTGAAATAAACAAACAACTCAGAAGGTTAATAAAATCCATCAAAGCCAAGTTTGAGACTAAAATAGCTACCCAAGCCAGAAACAGTCACAAGGTATTTTTAGTTATGTTCATAATCTCAAAAGCACATCACAGGCAATGAGCTGATTGTGAACTTATTGCCTACACTGAGGCTGAAGATACAGGTAACCAGCTGGTTAGTTCTAACTTTACCGCTCTCTCAACTCTGTCTGTCCCTCAAGATATACCTGAAACTGGCTCACCTCCAGCTATCACACAAGACAAAGTCCTAAAAGTGCTATCAAAAGCTAAAAAATACTGCATCAATGGTTCCTGACATTATTCCTGGATGCATCTTAAATAGCATGAAGCATGATTTAGCCACACCCCTAATAACATTTTTCAGTCTCAGCCTCCACACAGGTTTTGTACCAAGTGAATTGAATATAGCTACAGTCATTTTCCTGTACAAGGGAGGACCTTCCACAGACTCAGGCAATTACAGACCCATAAGTCTGACCAGCTGCATATGTAAAGCGAAGGTTCTGACTCGGCAAAGCTCCTCGTGGTCCTGCAGAGTGGTGCTAGCAGCAGAGAGATGAAAAAAGAGTGACTTTAACAGATAAAGTATATTTTTCTTTGCCTTTTGATTTGCGACTGCTTACCTCACCGAAAAGCGAGTTATAACTGCTCTACCTATCTAAAAGCTTATTATTTGCATTATTTACTTACCTGCACTTCTAAAGTTGTTTTTGTGTTTAATCTAACTGTTTAGGCTGCCCTAGCCTGTGCTAAGCATTTACTTATTTTACTGTTATTTGCTTGTTTCTGTTTAAAAAAAGAGAAAGAAACAAAAAAAATCCTTGTTTCCTGCCTTTTATGAGCTAGAATATTCCTGAATTCAGGTTTTCCTGAATTCTGGGCTTTTGTACAGGTTCCTGTGTTGCCCATATCCTTACTTGGATAGGAGGAAGCTTCTCTGTTCACCAGTGAGAGTGGGGAGCTTTGAGCAGCCTATCTGTCCCTGGAGGAGTGGTCTCAGCCCAGAAACTAGTTGTCTATTGGCCATTTTGGGATAATTCCTAGCTCCTTCAAGTCCCCTGCTTTAAAACCCGCTTGGCGTGGTTTTTGTGCTTGTTCCGACTCACCAAAGCTCCTCGTGGTCCTGCAGAGTGGTGCTAGCAGCAGAGAGACAAAAAAGAGTGACTTTACCAGATAAAGTATATTTTTCTTTGCCTTTTGATTTGCGACTGCTTACCTCACCAAAAAGCGAGTTATAACTGCTCTACTACCTATCTAAAAGCTTGTTATTTGCATTATTTACTTACCTGCACTTCTAAAGTTATTTTTGTGTTTAATTTAACTGTTTAGGCTGCCCACTCAAGTGTGCTAGCCTGTGCTAAGCATTTACTGTGTTTTACTGTTATTTTCCTGTCTCTGTTTAAAAAAAGAGAAAAAACAAAAAAATCCTTGTTTCCCGCCTTTTCTGAGCTAGAATAGTCCTGAATTCAGGTTTTGCTGAATTCTGGGCTTTTGTACAGGTTCCTGTGTTGCCCATATCCTTACTTGGATAGGAGGAAGCTTCTCTGTTCACCAGTGAGAGTGGGGAGCTTTGAGCAGCCTATCTGTCCCTGGAGGAGTGGTCTCAGCCCAGAAACTAGTTGTCTATTGGCCATTTTGGGATAATTCCTAGCTCTTTCAAGTCCCCTGCTTTAAAACCCGCTTGGTGCAGTTTTGCGCGATTTTACGCATCGCTCAACGTAGCGCAGCACAGGGTAAACAGATTTAAACCATCCCAGGCTCCACAAAGTCTGCTCTTCAAATTTTCCCTTAGTACTAGTCCACCTTGCTAAATAAAGCACTAAATATTCTTTTTACAGACCAGCACTTGCCAAATATCTCAGTAACCACTAGCTAAGTTTAGTCCTACACCCCCCCTATTAATATACAGTAGTACAAGGCTCCATATTTGCCCAATCCAGACGATCAATAATCTGCTCCATAAATCATCCAGGCATGTCCAAACAGCAGTTTCAGGTATACTCTCCAGTCCAGTTGCTGAATCTGGGAATCCTGAGGCAATGTTACAATTGCCTTATGTACACAGACAACCCTCTCCTCCTTCCATCAAACACAAACAACTATACAGCCAAACTGGAGGCAGGGCTCTCTCAAACCAAGACTGGCACAGCCAGTCAGGAGGTGAAGTATGACACCTACACCATAAGACCAGATACACATAGACAAATCGCACCAGCAATCAAGACACACAAACTCACTAAAACATACGTGGAGGCTCTAAATAAAAATCTGCTAAAACAATAGAGACCTCCAAAGCAGACATCCAAGCAACCACTGCCACAAAACAACAGTCACATAACACATACTTCACAAAGTCAGCGTGCCACACAATCACAGCTCTCAAGGCTAAGCAACACACATAATACACTAGTAATTGGAGACTCTATTGTCAGGCACACTGACGTCCCACTCACCAGACTGAACAAGGAGAAGGTCACAGTAAGCTGCCTGTCGGGGGCCAGGATCCGCCACATAACACAAGCACTCAGGTCACTCAACAGTAGGTACAAATATGACTCAGTCATTGTCCATGTTGGTGTGAATGACCTGAGATGTACCTCCCTGGACTACATGAAAAGAGACATTGAGGAGCTCTCTGATCATGTAGCCCAGGCCGGTATGACCCTGACCCTGAGTAGCATCTTACCCTCACCAAGAATGATGCCACAGTATAAGGACAAAATGATCAATTTTAACAATTGGCTAGATTATTGGTGTCATTCAAAGGGGATCCAGTGTCTTCAGCCTGGGGTAACATGCTCGACAAGCCACGCTGCTTCGCCAGAGATGGCTTGCACCTGTCACCCTTGGGCTTTCGTATACTGGCAAAGGCTCTTGCCACCCCCATAGTGCCTTTTTTAGGCAAGGCTCAGAAACAAAACCACCACCATAGACAATACCAGTAACAAAAATCTAAGGGTAATGCTACTCAACGCCAGATGTGTAAACCTAAAGATGCACACACTCGAGGCACTCCTCAGCATGGAGAAAATCGATGTCTGTGCAGTAACAGAAACCTGGTTCAAGGCTCCAGAGAGCACCCCAGCATTATCAGGATATAACTCATACCACTTTTTTCGGCCCCAGAACTCAGACCGAAATACTAAAGGCGAGGGAGTATCCTTCTTTATCAAGGATACCCACACCTCTAGGTTAGTGGCACTGCATGAGGAGGAGGAGACCATCCAGGTGCAACTAACTGTAGGTAAAACCACTTTTCAGTTTATAGCTTGCTATAGATCACCTACCCTGACTCAGGACCCCCACTCGGCATTCCTGAGAACATTGGAAAACATAAAGGTCCAACCAAACACCATGATATTGGGGGACTTCAACTACCCAAACATTGATTGGGAAAACTACTCAAGCCCCAGCTCATTTGCTCAATGGTTCCTTGAGTTTATAAACTCAAATGCCCTGGAACAACTGGTTAACACACCCACTAGAGGAGACAACATATTGGACTTGGTCATCACCAACATGGGGGCCAAATGCTCTATACCTGAGGTAAACCCATCATTGGTAAGATCAGACCATAAACTAATCACATTGAACATCCATATCCCAACCCCACCCCCGGCCAAGATAACCACTGTGAAAGATTTCTCAAAACCAAACTTCACACTCCTCAAGACCGAGGTGGTAAGCTTCAAAGCACCAGAGCACATGGAAAATGAGACCCAAACTGCAAAATCCTTTACAACTGCACTCTATGAGCACCTGCTGAAATGCATGGATAGTGCCATCCCAAGTAAAACCAAGACTCACACCTCTAAAAACTGGAGACCAATCTGGTGGACCCCTGCCATAAATAAACTATACAACAGAAGGAGAAAACTATTGCACGAGAGGGTAAAATCCCAAAAAGCAAGGGCATCCCTGATCAGTACTAGTAAGAAACTTAGATCCCTCATAAAATCATCTAAAGCCAGCTTTGAAAAGAGAATTGCCAAAGACTCTAAGGACAATCACAAGGCGTTCTTTAGCTACGTCAAGAATCTGGGAGGCAACTCACAAATATGCTCTGAGCTTGTGCAAAATGGCACAAAATTCACTGAACCCACAGACATAGCCAACATCCTGGCAGACAGGTTCAGTGCAAACTTTACCCCCCCTTCCCCACCAAAAGAGCCAGTGTCTATCCCAGAAGAATGCAATCCCCCGGACATCACAGACACACAGGTGAAAGCAGCTCTCGCCAAAGTAAAAAACACGGCATCAATGGGACCGGATGGTATCCCGGGTTGTGTATTACACAAACTCCAAAATGAACTAAACCCACACATAAATTCATTGTTCCAACTCAGCCTAACCACAGGCTATGTACCCAAAGAATGGTGTACAGCAACAGTGATCCCACTCCACAAAGGTGGCGCCACAACAGATCCAGGGAACTATCGCCCTATAAGCTTGACCAGCCTGGTCTGCAAGGCTATGGAGTGCATTATTATGGATCTCATAAACTAAAACATTGGGAACCTCCAGACACTGGACCCTACCCAATTTGGCTTCGTTAAGGGCAGATCATGTCTCTTAAACCTGGTTGACTTCTTCGAGACAGTAACCAAAGCCATTGATGAGGGAAAGGTGGCCCACACAGCCTATCTGGACCTAGCAAAGGCCTTCGACACAATACCCCACTCTGGTATCATAAATAAACTTACTAGTCTAAATATTAACCCATATGTCACTAGATGGGTCACAAACTGGCTCAAGGATAGAACTCACATGGTCAGAGTCGCAGGTGCCATGTCCGACTCTAAGCCAGTTACAAGTGGTGTCCCACAGGGCTCAGTCTTGGGACCTCTCTTGTTCGGTATATACTTCTCTGAAGTACAGGCAAACATAGGAGGACTATGGCTTACCAAGTTCGCAGATGACTGTAAACTAGGAGCCAGACTCACTGGCTGACACAAGCATCCTCCAGAAGGGCCTTACGGAGACGGATACCTGGTGTCAGAACCATGGCCTTAAGCTAAATGCCAAAAAATGCATAGTCATCCCCTTTGGGAAAAACAAAGTACCCACAAACTACAACATAAGAGGGAATCCACTAAGTACGGAAGAGGTAATTAGAGACCTGGGGACCCAAGTAGATAGTAACCTCACCTTTGACAATCACATTGCCAAAGTGGTTAGAAAAACCTTCTATATAGCCCACCTAATCATGAAAGGGTTCACATCTAGATCTAGAGAGGTCATCGTGCCCCTCTACTCATCACTGATTAGGCCCATAATTGAGTACAATGCCCCATTTGGGATGTACCTCACTCGACACTTGCAACACCTGGAGAGACCTCAGAAATACCTCACCAAGAGGATAGTGGGCCTCAAACAGATGCCCTATGCAGCACGACTTAAGAAACTCAGAGGCAATCTCTGCCTGACATACAAGGCCATGTCAAACCCAGAATTGTTAGACATGCTCCATCTCAAGAAAAACAAATCCATTAGAGCTACACTCTCCAGGGATTTTAACCTTAGCACAACAATAAACAGGACATGCTGGAGGGATAGATTCATATCCCAGAGGCTTCCCTCTCTCTGGAATAGAATCCCAGTCCATGTTAGACAGAGCCCCTCGCTGACCCTCTTCAAGAGAAATCTTGACGAGTGGATGGGAAATCATAAATTTACTCCCGGGATCACTTCATTAGCCCTGCTGGGCAGAGGCTCAGGAATCTAGCCTAAAAGGGTGGCGAAAGCCAACACATTCTGGCTAGGCTTGTAAATGCCCTAGGGCAGATAGCCTAGTACATACCTATGAACCTATGAATGACATCATTTAATTAACCAATCAAGATATAGAGAACTTCCAAACACTGGACCCATCTCAGTTTGGATTCAACAAGGGCAGGTCATGCCTACTCAACCTGGTGGAATTTTTTTGAAAAAAGTCACCATAGCAATGGATGAAGGCAAAACGGTGCACACCACATACCTTAACCTGGCCAAAACTTTTGACACAATTCCTCACTAGGCATAGTAGAAAAGCTAAATAATCTAGGAATAACCCCCTGTGTCACCCTCTGGATTGCCAACTGACTCACAGATAGGCTGCAGATAATAAAAATAGCAGAAGTTACCTCCACAAAGAGACCAGTCGACAGGGTTCTGTGCTGGGACCTCTCCTGTTTGGCATCTACTTCTCTGACCTAAAAGCCAATACCAAACAGCTCTGGCTTACTAAGCTTGCAGATGACTGTAAGCTAGGAGCAGTCATTGAATTCCCAAATGACTTATCCATCCTGCAGTAAGGTTTGTCTTAAATAAATGACTGGTGTCAAAATTGTGGACCGATACTAAATGCCAAATAAAAAAATGCATTATTTTATCCTTTGGAAAGTCATCTACCCTAGGTAACTACCACACTGACAATACCAAGTTAACCCAGCTGTTCAGGATTTGGGAACTTATATGGACAGTGACCTAACTTTTAATCAACATGTGTCTATTGTTGTAAGAAAGTTCTTCTATATTGCACAGCTTATAAACAAAGAGATTCTGTGTAGATCAGGATTTACACTAACAGGTTTCAACAATGTTTTATGGTAAATAGGAAGAGATAACCAAGTAATGAGGTATTGGTATGGTTGGGGGAGGTCTGGTCAATCACTCTGCCTAGGGCCCCATTCATCCATAATCTGGCTCTGCTCTTATTGTTCAGAAACTACACATGAGTATTTAGACTTATATGTATGCCCTATCTTTTTATTTTTCTATTTTTTAAACCAGGTAAAATTGCAAGCCAGGAGCACTATCTGATTAAGTGACTTACTCAAAGTCACACAGTAGGTAAATGGAGGTACAAAGAATCAAACTCTGTACCTTAATTACAAGAAGCAGTTCACTTAGAATTTAGAGTCTTAACCATCTGCATTAACTGCCAAACCTTCGCTCATGACCTCATTTTCTGATAAATCACTGCGGGTTAAAAATCACTAAGGTTTACAGTCAATCAGTAATGCCAGTTTCATAGTTTTAGTCGTTAAAATGTTCAGAAACTGTATGTTGATGCAAAATGGCTTGTTCTGTTAAATTGTTAACTGAATTGGTGTAGTTTGCCACTTATCTGTATTCAGTTTTGTAGAACATATTTATGTTGTGTCCCATCATTAACTTCTTTTTTCAGGTACATTACTGAAGTTACTGTCTTACTGCCAGTCATTACAGTTTCATAGTGTTTATTGCTCAAAGACTGTATGTCCATGCAATGCTTATTTTAAGTGATTTGGAATTGTCTAGCACTTATGTTAGCGAACTGCTTCCAGTAGTCAAATGTATGGGATTTGAACCCTTCCACCTACTTTGGGACTTTCAACAGATCACTTAACCATTCAGTACTCCTGGGCCACCCCTGCTAAGGGAGAGTTTACCCATTAGGCTTACCTGCTTAACAAATACAGACTATTTAAAATTTGTCCTTTATATCCCCCATTATTTCTTACTTTGTCCGAAATTCTTGAGCAAAGAAATTGAGAGGTATTTTGGTCTGTTCCTTGTAAAATTTGTGGTTTCTGGTAAATTGTTGCAGACTGTGGTCACTATACAATGACAGGCATGTGAGTTTTAGATTTTGTATCTTTCAGAAAATGCTTGATAAAGCTTGTTATTCAACCAGCTTTCTAAGTATATATGAGAAATATTTTGGGTCCTTTTTTCTAACTCTTGAACTAAGACATTGTGTGGGTAGAGGGGAGTTTCACTGTATGGTTCTGACATCAGTAAGCTGAGATACATTTCTGGACCAATACTGTGTTAATTAATTTATTCATTAACTTGATATCAAGGAAATATCCAAGGTGTCCAGTCATACGAGTGGTTGCAATTGGTGTGTGTGTGTGTGTGTGTGTGTGTGTGTGTGTGTGTGTGTGTGTGTGTGTGTGTGTGTGTGTGTGTGTGTGTGTGTGTGTGTGTGTGTCAGAGAGAGACAGAGCTCACATGGATGCATGTGTTTGTGTATACTTGTGCATATAGGTGAAAGATCAAAGCATTAGCAATGTAGTGGGTAGAATTAAGTAGTATAATAATAACATAGATGGGAAGAAAGGCTAAAGTTGTTTGTCATTAAGAATTTGTAATTAGAGATGTTGAGTGTCAGTGGCACACCTGTGTTTGGTAGAGGAGGCTGTGGGTATTATGCCCTCCTCAGGTAGATCAATTGCTTCATTCACTGAAAAATTCAGACACTCAGTTTTCACAGTATCACCCAAACTCTGACTTTCATCTCTATTCATTGCCATTCCCATTCCCTTTAAGCATCCATTCATACAAATCAGTACTTCCCTCATCCATATTCTGTCCTTAGCAACTACAACTATAGCATCTGCATATGTCAAAAGTACTATTATACCATGACCCCCCCATTAATATTCCAAAACGTGCACGCTGATTGGTCAGCATGCACGTTGTAAATCGACTTATACTAATGGAAAAAGGTCCGGCCGCCTGGACTTTTTCCATTAATATAAGTCTTTTTTAAAACACTGTCTCGCTATGTTAAAGGAGTTTAACATAGCGAGACAGGTCTAAAAAAAGCAATGGAGATCTCCGTTGCTTTTTTTAAAGCTGTCTCGCTATGTTAAACTCCTTTAACATAGTGAGACAGTGTGTAAAAAGCAACGGAGATCTTGCTTTCTCCGTTGCTTTTTTTTTTAAACCTGTCTCGCTATGTTAAATGGGTTTAACATAGCAAGACAGCTTTAAAATAAGCAACGGAGATCTCCGTTACTTATTTTAAAGCTGTCTCGCTATGCTAAACCCATTTAACATAGTGAAACAGTTTGTAAAAAGCAACGGAGATCTTGCTTTCTCCGTTGCTTTTTTTAAAGCTGTCTCGCTATGTTAAACCCATTTAACATAGCGAAACAGTAAAAAGCAACGGAGATCTTGCTTTCTCCATTGCTTTTGCCCACAGCTCTGATGTACTGCGTAGGCATATGCATGCGCAGTACATCAGAACTGCCGCAGAATACCAGACAGCTGTGGAAGGGCAGCAAGGAGGCATTATACAATGCCATTATTTAAGAAAAGTAATTTTTTTTCTTAAATAATGTCATTGTATAATAGCAATAACCCACTTCTGGGTGTGGGTAATGCTGGATTTACCCACGGTTGGCTTTGTTTGGCCACTCGGGCTTCGCCCTCGTGACCAAACCACGCCAACCATGGGTAAATCCAGCATTACCCACACCCAGGCATGGGTTATTGCTATAGAATCCCCCACCTCCTTCTGCATCACATATCAGCATCTTTCATTTTATAAACTACTTTTCCTCACTATCACTTTCATTGCTAATGCAAACAATATTCCACTCATGGGACAGCCTCGTCTTATACCACACTTCATGCATATTTTCGTTACTCAGCTACCCATTCATTAATACTCTCACTCTATTATTTTGATGTGCTGACATACACACTCTCCTAATTCTATTACCTATTCCATACTTCTCTATAACAACCCACAGTGCATCATGTCTTACTGTATGAAATGCATTGTAAATATTAATTCACATCCTCCCTTTTACTAATAATATCAACCACAATTTTTCTCACAACCAATAACAATTCTTGACATCCTTTCCCTTTTATATCATATATACTTTCTTCCATAATATCCACCATCCTTCCCTCCATTCTCCTCTGCGTTATTCTCATAAAAAAGTATAATCTGTATTATTTAGTGTGGTGGATTTCCATTTTTTTTTTATTTTGTTCTTCTTATCTTTCTTCCATATAAATTTTAGTATCCAGCTATATAACTCTAAATAAATAAAAGCATCCTTTAACCATACATTCAGTACATTTACAAAATACTTTATTTGCCAGTCCATTAATTTCTTGTACATTCCATAACCTATACCATCTGGGGCTGATACTGAATCAAGATTTACTTTCTTAAGTACTTTATCCAGTTCACAAATAATAACTTATTTTTAAATTCGTCCTTAACTCATTCTGGATTTTTTTTTCTACTTTCTATTCTCTCTTATTTCCTTTTTTACTCTTATAGATATTTTCCACATGCTATACTACAATACTCATAATATGTTCTTGTGTTAATTTTACCTTTCCTTTTACATTTTAAATTTACACATCGTACTAATATCTTCCTTTGTTTTACCTAAATATGCAGATACCCCCTCCATTTTCCCTTGTAAATAATATCTCAAGTACACCAATGAGAAGCCTAGCCCAGTTTCTCAATTACCCCAGAGCACTTCTCTTGTTAATAATATACTCAGAATCACACAGTAGGCAAATAGGGTCAGAGGGAATCAAACCATGGACTGACTATAGGAACAGGCCACACTCTTAATCCTATACACTGTCAGACTGATGACTCTTCCCTGCAGTACACCAAGAATTCTTAAGGCTAGTTCTAACTTTCCCTTATTGTTCTAACCATATTTCTACATACCAAACTATTGGTCTCCAGGTACCTTTATCTTTTAAAGACCTTCTATATCTTTTTACATTTCCCATGCCATCATCATTAGTTACTTTCTGCTTGGATGGCCTCTAAAAGTAATCTTTGCCCTTGACTATCTACTGGACATGTGCCAGTTTACCATCCAGTCACAGTTATTCATTACCACAGTGTAAAATACTTACCAACTGCTTTCCACATGAGGTTGATTTTACCCCATGTAAAAAGCTCAATGCTCTTGTGGAACTCTGTCTATGAAGGCCAGAACAGAACATGAGAACTGCACTTTACATCATCCTCTGTCAAATTAGTTATTCTTGGATCTGCCTTGATGCTGCTTTTTGGTGAACACCCATAACTAAACTAATTGTACTTCATTTTGCATGGACTATAACCCTGGTTTGAGTGCAAGTGGTACATCTCCACTCTACAGGTCCTCTAGGCAAATACAGTGTCCCTTTAACCAGCGTTACTTCCTTCATATGAAAAAAATGTGTCATATAAATACCACTATCTGAGTAGCTACATAAAAGAACTTGAATTATGGACTACAATCAGCAGATAAACTCTTAATATCAGAAACTTTAAAAAAAAAGTTCTCCTTCGCAGCACTCTATCTTCTAACAAACATCATTTCTGAACTGATATAGCAAGTGACAGGACAGTTTTACATTTTGTATTAATGATTTAAGCTGCCAGTCTTGAAACATTTGATAGCCATTTTGAAATGAATCCCCATTGGACAATGCTGGAAGTACTTGGCAGTGAACACAAACAAGTTCCATTTGCCTACATTTATATTCCACCTTCTTTCACAGTCGCACAGCTGAACACCACACTCTCTGATACTGCTAGAAATCTGCTAGTCTGAAAACAAAACTTGAACTTGAGAGACTATATTAACCTGAACTCTTTCAGTGGAAAATGAGCCTCCCCACAAAGGAAAATGGAGCAGTCTGAGCTCACCCATTTTGTTGATCAGTTGATTTGCTCCAAATGACATAACATTCAATCATCCATTACCCTGTCTGCTGAAGATGGCCTCACTTCTATGTCTTCAACTGTTCAGGACAATCACTGTCCCCTAAAAATGCATACAGATAGATGTTGCAACAGTATTAGATGACTGCTATGGCGGATTAACCTGAAGCATGCTTCTTGAAAGGGACAAGACAGAACAGTAAATATGACATTCACAACAAACTGCTTCCTTTTGCTTCACAACCAATGTATACAGGTGTTCTATATGTAAACACCTTACTTTGTTAAAACATAACTGCTCAGGGATGTTAACTGGAAACGGTTAGTAGTACTAACTAGTCATTGTGTCTAAAGTAGTAATATAATTAGCCTCACCATCTCCTGAAATACAACTGCCACATAGAACTCCATTTGTATACCCTTCCCAGGAATAGAAGTCATAACATCAGGAGAGTATTTTTTTTTTTCATCTGGAAAACCTGGTCTTCCTTCCCCTCCATTTCAAGAGAACTGTGACTCATGAAGTCACAGAAATCCTCCTCAGACCTGCCTCCACCAGTGGCCCTAGGGAGGAAAGTATTTAACAGAGATTCCTCAAGATTTAAACTGAGCTCACTTCCTCAGTAGGTTCCAGTTGTAAGTTTGAGAATATTGACTGTGATCCTCAGGACTGGGAAAATTTTAGTGGGATTATGGGGAAATATATACTAAATCTGAAATTGCTCTCCATTTTCTCTAAGATACAGTAATCTCACAGTTAGTAAATGTAAGTACTTTGACTGAGGGTATAGCCCCTAAATTGGGGTGCAGGAGGCTTCCCCTTCAAAAAAAAAAAAACACTTTCAATATAAAGCAATGGCTTTCATATTGTACTGTTATTTCCAGTGAACTGCAGTTATTTTATTCACAGTTTTGGGTTACTTACTGATGACGCTAGAATTTCAAATACAGTATCAGACTTATCAACACATATTCACTGTGAATGTCTACTATATTAAACAGGGTAAAGCTGAACAGAGGAACACCTCATTACCAACTAATTACTGTGTCTCTGAATCAGGCACTGCACTGCACTGCACTATCAGACCTCAAAAAGCTAGTGTTCTCCTTTTCAGCCAACGTACCACAGTTGCACAGCTGCCTCCCAATATGGACATGAATACAAACACCCATAAGCCCACGTGTGAGCGCAAGTACAAACACACACACACACACACACACACACACACACACACACACACACACACACACACACACACACACACACACACACATCCACGTTGGCCACCTACAGACATGCTTACCCCTATAGAACTACTCACTCACACACCCACATTTAAACTCATATGCACACACACACACACGCACGCATGCACACTCACAGAGGCAGTTGTCATATACTCACCTCTCTCAGTATGAACACACCCCACACACACACACACACACACACACACACACACACACACACACAAACACACACACACAGAAAAACACGCATGTGCACACACATGTACACAGACACACACACTCACATACACATACACACACACACACACACACACACACACACACACACACACAAACACAGAGCCATTCACACATAGAGACAGCGCTGTGGTACCTACCTGCTCTATGAGCTGTAAACCAATTCATAGGAGTGAATGAGTGTATGCTGTCTTTAATGGCATGCATTTTTCTTCTCATAAAACAATAACATTATTTCAGTACCAGCACCATATCCAACAGTGAGTATCTAGCTAATTAGCATTAGCCATGTCCACAGACTGACACACTTGTGAGTAGATTTCTCAGTAAGACTGCTTTCTGCACTATTATCAGTGCCAGCATAAAGTCATAGCAAGATAATGGTCTCTGAGTCATTCAGGTTTACCACATTGAGGTCTGAATGGAGAGAGGATAAGTCAGCAAGCAAAGTAGAGCAGTATTGCTGAAATTGAATTCATTCTCAAGTCTTGGTGAATACCTTCATGAGGCAGACCCTGTTTTTTTCACAAAATTTCACCAAGGCAACACTAATATATAGATTGCATTTATATAGCATATATCATGGACAGAAGTAAGTCAAAATTAAAAAAAGAGAGGTGGGTGCACAAGACCCAGGATAAACAGTGCCCAATCCTGGTAGGCACACTGGTGCCAGGACTGGAAAAAATGACAGTGTAGAATCCTCAAAATACAGAAACATTCCTACAATGCTGCCAGGCCAGGTCCAGGGGGAGGATGCCCCTCATGTTGTAGAAGGAAGTAGCAGTCCAAAAAAATCACAAAAACTGATAGGCCAAAGAAGAGCCATAAAGATGACAGAGTGGACTATTGAGGATAAGAAAGAAATGATGTATTGTTACTATTATGCAAAAAGCCCAGAATTTCCAGACACAAGATATACAAAAAGATTAAGAGAGAAATGAGAGGAAAGAAAAATACTTCCACAAGATAAACTATCAGAAGCTTCAAATAAAAATTTGTGGTCATTAATACAACAGATTTGTGAAAAACGGTATATAGATCAGGAAACTTTGATCTGTCTGAAAAAAAGAAGCATCCAAGGAAGTGCAAAAATATAAACAACAAAACCTGGATATTTATGAAAAGGATAAAAAGGAAATATGGACATGGGAAAGAAAGAGAGATTTGATATGGTGCAATATTTATGCAAAGGTGAAAGCCAAATTAATCAACATAAAGAAGGTAGTCCCAAAGGTATTTGAAGAGAAATATAAGCAAAGGCACCCAGCCATGAAAATTTTCACAATAAAAAAATAATATCACAAAGAGGGAATATAGAAAAGAAGATTAGTAAAGTAGAAGTTAAAAAAAATAGAAGTTGAAGTTATGGAGTACCTGCAAAGTGAAGGATTTGGTGTAGATGGTCTAACACAGGTCACATCACATCATGATGGAGCAAGCCCCCAAAGTAAGGAGAAACAGGAAGATCAGGAGACATCTGAAGAAGAAATGTGAGAGATTTAATATGGTGTAATATCTTTGCAAAGGAGAAAGCAAAACTAATCAGTACAAAAAGAGCAGCACCAAAGATATTTGAAGAAAAATACAGGCAAAGGAATCTGGACATGGAAAGCTTTACAATACAAAAAATAAGAAGACAAAGAGGAAAAGTAGAAAAGGAAATTAGTAATGGAGACGTTAAAGAAATAGAAACTGAAGTTATGGAGTTCCTGCAAAGTGAAGGATTCAGTGTAGAAAGTCAAATTCAGAAAGCACCACAACAGGATAGAGCAATGGACCTTCACATTAAGGGGAAACCAGTGCAACGGGAAGCAACTGGTCAGGTGCCATAAGAAGATATTTTAAAGCCTTCCACAGGAAACCAGTATAAACATTCACTTGAAGCTGGGCAGCAAGTGAAGAAACAGGAAACTGTGTAAACTCTGACACAGTCAATGTTGAGGAGTGATAGGCCAGTGAGTTCCCATATGACAGAGCACAGAGCAACAGATGGCACAGGATGAAATTGAAGAGAATGTGCCACAGGAAGATGCAATATAACTTTCTATAGAATGTCCACAGGAAAAGCAAAACAAAAATGTGCCCTCAGTTTAGAAGAAAATGAGCTAAGAGAAGAATTGTTTGATTTAATAGACATAGATGGACATATTAAGATCAATGAAACAGATATAGACTGCAAAAGGTCAATAAAACCCAAAAAGTTAGAAGTTTGATAAAACAAATGAACACAGTAATTAGGACTGTCCATAGAGATCTATGCAATATTACAGAAGTAAACAGGGTATATTACTGTGCAGCTAAATTAATAACTGTTAAAGGGCTATCACAAGAACACAGAGTAGTGAAGGAAAGGAAGAGGAGAAATCGAATACCATGACGGAAGTATCGAATAGAGAAAACTATAAAGCAATTAAGACAAGAAGTGTCACTGTTAGAAGAGTAAAGAAGAGGGAGCAGATCAACAAAAATACGCAGAAGGATAGATGTGATAAAAGTAATGCACAGTATTAGAACAGATCAGGATCTATCATGTACTATCTCAAATAACAAACTAAAAATCTCAGCACAGGTAGAAAAACTTAGAAGATACACAGATAAATATAAAGGAAAAGTATAAAATAACCAATTTATTGATGACCCAAAAGGTTTTATAGAGAATTGGGAAACAAGGTAAAAGGAATTGAAAGACCGCCAAAAAAAGAAGAAATAGATACATTCTGGAGAAGTAGTTACAAAGATGCTGAATTGGCAGAAGAAGTAAAAGAAAGAATAAGAAGTCTAAAGATACAGGACATGAAACGGATTGAAGTAACAGACAGAGAAATTGAAACAAAGTTAAGAAAAGCTCCTAACTGGAAAACCCCAGGCCCAATGCAGTACCTAACTTTTGGTTAAAAGTATTAACATCTTTGCACGAAGATTTAGCCATGAGTAAGAAATATTTATATGCACACCTCAAACAGTCACCAACCTGGTAAGCAACAAGAAAAACAATGCTCCCACTTAAGAGTGAACCTGCAAGTTCCCCTAAGAATTATAAACCAATAACTTGCCTACAAATTATACACTGGAACTGAAGACAACAGAGTTTATAGTCATTTAGAAGAAAATTCAATTATGACAGTAGAACAAAGGGGTAATAAAAGAAAGTAATATGGAACAAAGGCTCATTTGTTGTTAAATAATGTCATAGTGGAGAACTGTAAAAAGGGGAAGAATCTAAGTATGGAGTAGATTGACTACAAAAATGCATTTGATAATATCCCAAAGTCATGGATAAAAGAGTGCTTAAAATGTATAAGATACACCCTACACTGATTGACTGCATTACAATGACCATGAAACAGTGGTAGCCCATTTTGCAACAAAGCCATGATAAAGGAAAAATTATTTCAGGGATAAAAATTCAGAGATATTCTAGGGTGACTCTCTGTCACCACTACTATTCTGCCTTGCCCTTAACCCATTAACAGCTTATTCCACAGCTATAATTTGGCTCCTAGAAAACAGAAAAGTGTAACAACTTCTCATCTACCCTTTGTCAATGATTTAAAACTATATATCTCATTAGATGAGGAACTGAAAGCACAACTGCAAGTTGTCAAAACTTTTTCAGATGATATAAGAATGTCATTTGGTCTTGATAAATGTACAAAAGCAACCTTTAAAGCAGGAAAACTGCAGCACCAGGAAAACATCAGTTTGGGACAGAAATGTGATATAAAAGAACTTGAGCAAGAGACAGTGTATAAATATTTGGGAATTGATGAAGGGTCAACAATAAAACATAAACAAATGCAAATAAAACTTAGAAAGAAATACTTTAGAATACTTAAATTAATCCTGAAATCAGCATTGACATCTGGGAATAAAATCCAAGCTATAAATCAATTTGCTCTTCCTGTGCTAACTTATAGTTTCAGAGTGACTGACTGGCCCCAAAATATGTTGGATAGATTAGACAGCAAAACAAGAAGGATGCCTCATGCTCACCAAATAATTTATAAAAATCAGTGCATACCAAGATTATATATTCCCCATTCCGAAGGAGGGATGGGCCTCCTTGAAACTGATTAGATAGATAAATCTGCAATTGTGGGACTCCACACATATCTGCTGACCTCACAAGAACCAAACATAGTGAAAGTTTTGAAACATGAGGCGAATAAATTGAGCAAAAGCATATCGGCGTCAAGCAGGAATGGAAATCAAACCAGAAGTAGATAAAAATCAGGCAGCAACTGAATGTGCCAAAAAACAAAACAAGAATATATGGTAAAGAACCAGATGAGAAGGCAAGAAATGTGGAAAATGCATCAATATATTTGCAAGTATAGAAAACTTCTGGAAGAACCCCATGTTGATCAGGAACAAATGTAGGAATGGTTAAGGAGAGGCAAATTCAAACCAAGAGATGAAAGGTTAATATTGGCGGCCCAAGATAGTGGGCTACATACACTCTGGTTTACAAAGTCCATTGAACATGTGGGAGAAACGGACAAATATAGGTTTTGTAAAACAGAATTAGAAACAGTTGCACACCTCATTGCTGGTGGTGACATACTAATGAAAGGCATAATAATGTAGCAGGAGGAATAGATCTGATAAAAAATAATCTACAATCATATTTAGATATGTTACCAATACATGTATGAATTGCAGAAGGAGTCATTGCTGGGCACATTGCAGGTGCTACAAAGAGCACTTTTGTCTGACATCAAAGATTGAAACAATACTAATTTCATGAATGTTAATCATACTTTGACTTAGGAATGGGGCCCATTCCCATCATGGTATTAAAAACCCAAAAGATTTGGAGAAATTAAAAAAGAGGAAACCTTTAGAATAAAGGCTTCTGCAGAGTGTTAATCCTTTCTGAATCTCAGGATAAATGTAGCCTTGTATTAGTTTTTATAACTTAATAATTTGTTTCTAAATATTAGGACATTTTTCAGAGTTCCTTAAAATTTCTGTGAATATTTTAAGTATGTGAAGTCTTTCTTAATAAAAAGTACACCAAATATTCAGGCAGATGTCTTTTCCTTTTAACTAATGCTTAGTAACAAGGAATGCCCCAAACTGAAATTAGACATAATAGATTACACTCTTCTGCTGTACGGTGCTGTAACAATATGCCAAAAAGATAATTATACTGTTTACAGTCTTCTTTGTTTTTAATGACAGACAAGTCAACTAGAAATTTCAAACTAATTGAAAACAGCTGCAGTACCAAAAAAAAAAACTTCAGATGAGACATTAAACCAAGGTCACATCTGCTTGACTTTGGGGCAGCTCAGGTGGATATACAAGATACCATGGTACCTATCAAAAAGTAAGAAAAGTTCCCCAGTGCCCTAGCCAAATTTCTGCTACTAGTATAATATATCGCCTTATGTCTCCCCTGAAAAGAGGTCACTAACCTACTGAGACTAATAGGGTTAAAAAAGGATAAATAAATAAAATCAGCAGTTGATTTTTTTCCCACACAGTGAACAATCAGAGGAAGACAAGACTAATGATATGAAGCAAGTAGCTCTGAACAGAATGAGAATGATGGGTTTAAAATTAAATGATATGGAAAAGATAAAAAGTTTGCCTTTGGGGGATATCCAAGCTAAGACAAAACTAATTCCAACTTCTTAAAAATGCTTCCAAATAATTCTTAATATTTAGCAGCAGCGATTTTGATAACACTAAGATGAGAAATGGATTCCTAATAAAAGTCTAGTAAACCCTCAAATTTAAATTTTAATTAGGGGACCATCAGGTGATACAGGCAAAGGTCATAGATCATTGTAAAAAGGAGATATTGTTTACTAATTTGTTAGAATTATCTGATATGCATAGCATTAACATTAATTCACTGAGCAGTTCCTACTTTCATGAAATTGTATGTGTCCTAGATCAGAAGTTTCAAAATGAAGCAAGTTTAGGGAACCATCTCAATTATTTATCTAAAAAAGAATGGATAATAATAAGATATCTTTATTATTGAATAAAAGGCTTAATTATTGTGATCTATAAAGGAGTGGCAAATACATTATCAGAAATTAAAAATAACTTAATCATTCCTGACACAGTTTAGTAAAGTAAAAGATTTGGATGTATACGTCACCTTTATTTTAGGGTCTGAAAGATTTTTGAAACTGACTCTTAGATTATTTTCCCCTGCTTCCTACATTTCATGAGTATCAAATGATTTATAAAAATCAGTGTATACCAAGACTATATATTCCCCATTCTGAAGGAGGTATGGGCCTCCTCAAGACTGATTACATTTACAGATTTGCAATAGTAGGACTGCATACATATCTGCTGACCTCACAAGACACAAACATAGTGAACATTTTAAAATATGAGGAGAATAAATCTAAGATAACTCCCCTGCTTAGTTTAGCAAAAGCATATTGGTGCCAAGTGGGAATGGAAATCAAACCAGAAGTAGATTAAAAAATCAGACAGCAACTGTATATGCCAAAAACAAAAGAAAGAATATAAGGTGAAGGATCAGATGAGAAGGCAAGAAATGTGGAAAATGAACAAATATATTTGCGAATACAGAATACTTTTGGAACACCCTCATGTTGATTAGGTTCAAATGCAGGAATGGTTAAGAAGACATGAGTTTAAATCAAAAGATGAAAGGTTAATATTGATGGCCCAAAATACTGGACTACATACATGTTGGTTTACAAAAATCATTGAACATGTGGGAGAAATAGACAAATGTAGGTTTTGTAAAACAGAATTGAAAACAGTTGCACATCTTATTGCTGGCTGTGATATACTAATGGCAGAAAGATTGCATACTGAAAGGCATAATAATATGGCGAGACTGCTGCATTGAGGATTATGCAAACATTATAATACTAAAGTAGATGAAAAACACTGGAAACATGCGCCACAAAGCATCATAGAAAATGATGAAGTCTATATCACATGGGATCAGCCATTACCAACAGTTCAAAAGATAGATGCGATAAAACCAGATATAATAATCCATGAAAAGAAGACAAAAGTAGCATGGATCATTGAAATTGCTATACCCAGTGACTATAGTGTCTTGCGTACAGAGAGACACAAGGTCATAAAATACTACGATTTGCAGGCAGAAACAAAGACAATGTGGAAGAAGTATACACAGACAGTTCCAATAGTAGTGGAAGCAACAGGTCTTATAAAAAAATAATTTACGATCGTACTTAGATGAATTACCAATACATGTAACTCAGCATGAATTGAAAAAGCAGTCAATACTGGGCACATTGTAGGTATTGCGAAGAGCACTTCTGGCTAACATTATATATTGAAATAATACTAATTTCATGAACTTTAATCATACTTTGACTTAAGAATGGGGTCCATTTCCATCATGGTATTAGAAACCCAAAAGACTTGGAGAAATTAAAAAACAGCAAGTCTTTTGCAATCGGAACAGACTTACACTGGATTAAGTCACTTACACTGAGAGCAACTCATTTCGAATCTGGCCCTGGGTGCACCTCACTGAGTATGGAGAAAAAGGTATATATTGTAATTAAATAATACACTTTAAAATTCACATTTTATTCTATTATTTCCACACACTTGTTACAGCCTTGAAAACTTGTACATTGGCCAGAGCTTTTTAATTCACTATGCCAACTTCATTCCACAGTAAGGTTCAGAGAAAGACACAGGAAGTCCTAAATCTTCCTTAAAATCCTATACAGTAGTATAAGCAGCCCTGTGCTCCTTTTCCTTTTCTGTAACTTGACACCATAAGACACCACAGCAAATTTTTTGCTTTTATAGATCTTATTTGTCATGTAATGGTTTTGCCTCCTACTGTATTCTACATGCTTCCACCATGTGCCATTCACAGAAAAATTATTCCTTGCCAAAGTAATGATTTGACTACATCTGACATTTCCCCCTTTAAACTAACATGATTTTTTTCTGATTATATATATATATATATATATATATCATTAATTTAGTTTTTGAAATCCTAATTGACTAAGGTTATGTGTACCTATTCTGTATTATTTTATTTTTGACATTTTTATTGTTTGTCGTTTTAATTGTGGAGCTTTTCTCGCTGGGCCTCCACTGAAAAGGGGCTAATTATTCTCAGCCCAGTGGATAATACCAGTAAACAAATGTAAAATAAAATAAAATAAATAAATTGGGAAGATATGGACTGACACAGCATGATGTAAGCATTCAATTTGTTTATTCAGTGTTTCATGTGTCGCTGCAATAATTAAAAAAATCATAAGCCTGTCCTGTTGAAAGATATGAGTCTTTGCATTCCTAATTATTTTTTTTGTATAACTGGTGGTATATGGAGAACTATGAATGAGTCTCTCTAATCCTAACTCTTATTATATGCTCTTGCTCTGCTCTCAAGGTGAATGTCTCAGCATCCATGTCTCGAACACACGAATAAGCTGGTTGTGTTTGAAGACCGGATCACCATCCTTTATGTTATGGCAAGGTTCTTACATAGACCTTGCACTGATTAGCAGGCCTTATGTTCCCATACAGATGGTGGCCACCTCAGGACTACATTGGAAACCTTCTGACAGCTTTGAAAGTTGTAACACACAACATATTGTCACTCGATCAGCAAAAACAAAAGTGTGGCAAAGCAAAATAAGAGCTATTAAAGCCGTTGTTTGATTACAGGTAAATTACATTTCAGTCTGCTGTTTATGTGGCTGTGCAAGGTATGCACAAAGTGCCTTACCTAGACTAAGTATTTTCATTTTCGTTTATAGCATAGGCCTCCAACTAGTATGTCACTGGGCATACAACATCTAATTACAGTGTACAGACTGAGTTGTAAGGGTGCAACATTTAGACTAACTGAAGGCATTAGCTGTGCAGTCTTTGAGCACATAAATGAAGCCAAAACAAAGAAAGTACACGAGGCATGACTGTCATATTGTTAGCTGTCCATTAAAAGGGTTCTGCCATTATAAGAAAGTTAGACACAGTCATCCAAATTCAGTACAAACTATTGATCTACAGGAAAGGAAAACACATCTGACCCTTGTCTGAAAATTGAATGTAGGACCTCCCACATTCTGTGTGGTTGTCATTGCTTCTGGACAAACAAGGAGTGTTTCTGGACAATTAGGTAAACTGCTCAAAATTTGTCAAAATAACATAAAATATTTTTAATACAAAACACAGTAAATGCTTTTGTCACACAGACATAAAAATCAGTGATTTCATCAGATTAGATATATGTTTAAAGGAAATTGTTTTGGTTCATAATTTTACAGTCTGATGAAGTCCCTGATTTTTACATCTGTGTGATGAAAGCAATTCTTGTCTTTTGCATTAAAAAATATTTTAAATTTTAGGACTATTTTAATAGTTTTGGTTATATATTTCAGATATACACCACAGAACAAAAGGCAATTTAGATTGCAGAGGCAAAAAGATGAGAGATGTATAAATATGACATTTCAGTCTCCACCCAGGGACTCACTCCAACATATACATTAATTTGTTTATTTTTCATTAATTTGTTTATGTATTTCTTTAAATCATAAAATGCCATTTAGGCATAACCAATTTCTAGCATAGACACAGGAAAAATGTCTCAGGCCAAGTATCCAGTTCAACAAATGCATCATTCAACAATAAATAAAACCAAAAGGGCACAGGTTATTATTTAAACACAGAAAGTACCACCTATTCCTTCACAGATCTAGTGGTACCTCAAATACTTGGATAAAAAAAACTAAACGTTCATCAGCAGATAATCAAACATGATAGATTCATATCCCAAAGTATCCTTCAGCTCTGGAAAAAAACTTCCACTACATGTCAAGTAGAACATCACCCTTGCCGCCTCTCCAGCGGTCACTCTTGTCTCGTCCTCCTTGAAGTCAGAGGGACCTTTTACTTGTTTTGTTTTGTTTTTTTGTTTGTTTTTTTGGACAGGCTTGTAATCGTCTGCAGACTGATGCCTAGTGTTTAATTGTGAACCTATGAACATGTCATCTATATAGATTTAAACAAGAACGTAATCTACTATGTGAGAAAAAACATATAATACAAACTTATTGTCTAGCAATGTCATAAACAAGAAACAAAACAGACTATTAAACCGAAGCATTGGAAAGAAAAAAGAATGCATTATATGCCTAAGGGGTACTAGATCTAAAAAATAAATAAACTACAGTGTATGGAGAAAAGCCAGTTTAAAAAAAAACTGTGAGAGAAATTGTGATGTGTTGTCTAAGACTTATATAAATATTAAAGGTAGGAAAAATAATCGGCAAAATGTCAAGTAGAGAAGTGAGGTGAAGTTTCATTCTGTAATGCCCCCACACAGTAAACGTACTTCTCAAGTATCCAGAATTTTGTAGAGCATCCGAGATCATACCTATCATGCCTTGTCCATCGTAAAATGTTTGATTTTCTGGTAAATTATTGAGCATTAGAGTCAGACCGTAATGGCAGACATTAAATTGTTCTGACTCTGTTGGTTCATGAAATGCATGTTGGTGCAAAACCTGTTCAATTAACTTTTCAGTGAACTGAAGCACTATTTGAAAAACATCTCTACTTTTGGCCCTTTGTTATCTCATTAGTCTGGCTTTATTCAGAATTCTAGAGCAAAGAAGTTGATAGTCATCTCATGTCAGGAAATAGTACTACTTTTTTAAATATTCTTGTAGTTTGTTTATGTATTTACGGGGAAGTTATGCCTGATATATCAGTTAAGAAAGTAAGCCTTAATCACGTGTTCAAGAAGTATTCATAATTAGCCTTGCTCTGGTTCAAGAACGTCACGATCTTTTGCCCCATTGTAGTAATTCTATGGCGCTACATTTCAAATTATACTGTCAGCAGTATACAGCTGTTGTAATTGACATGACACTGACTGATTTAACTATTCGACAGGACATCGCCCCATTACAGGCTGACTATAGGGTTTTTTCTGAACTTCGGAACTTGTTGACTTGTCTGACGTCCTAAATAGTAAGGGGCGGATCTGCTTGGGAGAAACGCAGTGAAAGAGTTTTGTAACAACGATGGCGGGTTTCGGATTGTTGAAGCTCTGTGGTAAACAGCCACTGATAATGGTTGTAGGGGGCAGTAGAGTGGGCTTCCTTACTTCGAATATTGGAGGGTCAGTCCCAGGACGGTACCAGCGCACTTTCTGCAGCGGCAGTAGGACCACATTTAATGAACCGCCAAGTGCTGAGTGGTTCGCTCGTCCCGCAGGCATCTGTTCCATGTTAAAGCTACCCGTGCGGGAATCAGCGCGAGGACTGGATGCAGCCTTCGTCGGGATCCCGCTGGACATTGGCACCTCCAACCGACCGGGAGCCAGGTAAAAGGGTGCTCTCAATCTCCCATTTGCCAGCATACCGCTCAGGTGTACAGAATGTCCAGATTTTTTTCCTCATAAAACTTGCGATTTTCTGACAAATCCTCCTGAGGATTTAAGTAACTACATAATGGCATACATTTGAGTTTCTGACTTCCTAGCCTTCAGAAGACGCATGCTAAGCTAACGCAAATGGTGTTATTTTTGTCAACTTTCTAAGTTTGTAACGGCAATAATTTTTAAAATCTGTCTATATTTTTGGGCGTTTGTCTCATCCTTATTGTAAGCTTTCTTCGTGTTTCTTGAGCTAAGAGATTGAGAGGTATGCTAAAAAGTGGCACTGTAGCATAGCTTTGAATCAGACCGGGACAAATCCAGATATAATCAGTACATATTTTAGTACTATTAACTTGGGACAATGACAGAATAAGAGAATGTGAATTAATATTCTTTTTCTGAAGTACAATAATTATAATTATTGTCATCAATTTGTTAAGTAATGCCAACCTGTTCTCCAAAAGTCAGCAGTTTTGGGAGGAATTAAAAAGGACATGGCTAAAATTTGGGTGAAAGTCAGGGATGTCCCTGGAAATCTGGGACATTTGAAAGGTAAAATGTGGCACAAATGGTCAAGATGTGGTACATATACAAACAGCTTTCTAACAACTTCAACTAGGAAGCTCATGTGATGTTTAAAATGGGATACTTTACAGTTATAAAACACATTTTAATGAATTGATATAATTCAGTACTGTCTATTTTCCATGAATGTTAGTGAAAGGGTCTCCTAGGAATGAATGCGTGACAAACCCATTCAATACAGAACATTGAGGAACGTGGACTTTGAAAGACTCAAATAACGAATGTTCCTCCTAATGAAATATACTTGAGAGGTATGGATTTAGGACACTGATTGTAGAAAGGATATCTTGTTACATTGTAGGCTGTAGCACTTGCTGTAGAACTGAAAAAAATGTAGAATGCTCATACCTCTGAAAATATTAACATAAGAAATCTGAACAAAGATGTAAATAATGGGGGGGGGGGTAGGGACAAATTTTAAATATTAATAAATATTTTGTGTTGCTATGTATTTTTCTGAAGGATACACAGTCTGAAATTCAAATGTCTGTCATTATTTAGTGATTTCAATTCTCAGTGATTTGACAGAAAACCATGATTATTATGAGGATGAAACAAAAAAAAATGACATGGAAATCTGGACATTCTGCAAAAGTTGGACAGCTGAAAGGTATGGAGATACTGCAGGATCAAGAAAAAGCAGGAAAAAAAGTTTGTCCTGTTGAATTCAAACAGTATTCCAAATTTTTCTTGTTACAGTCTAAAAATCTGCATTTTTATAATGTAGCATTTTATCTCATTATTTGTTTTCCTTGGGTTAAAAAACTGTTGTTTCCTCCAACATATATCAGTGTCAGAATTAGGTCTGTGCTGCAGACATCATGAATGAGTGCAGCTATAATAACCTGCTTGTGCAAATCAAAAATTATGGACAAAGCCCAATAAATGGTAAGGCGAAAGCCTAAAATCAGAAATGGATTTTAGATACTGCTATTATAAACTTGGAAAGTTGCTAGAATAACAGGTTTTGCATTAATATGCATTTTACAGACCCAAAAGAAGCCTTCAGTCAAAGGAGCAACACTTAACAGACTCACACAAATCCAGCATGTCATAAAGGGACTCCTTATACTCAGAAAGCATAGATAAGCTACATAGCTGAGCTGTGGACGAACATTGTCTTTACCACCAGACAAATGTCCTTGCTTTTAAGACCAGCCTCAAAAACATATTAACCAATCTACAGTTTGCAAATGCCCTGACTCGCCACCCTAAATACTTGATTTCCTCTTCCTACCTACTAAACCATTTCTTCCCAACGGGCTTTTTATGTCAAGCCAAGGTTTACATTGCCAGGTGGCTAGCCCTACCGCAGTAGTTTATTCATACCACTCACTTGCACACACACACTCGCCTATGGCCAGTTTAGAGTGTCCAATCCACCTACTGCATGTCTTTGGAATGTGGGAGCAAACCAGAGCACCTGGAGGAAAACCATGTGACCACAGGGAGGACATGCAGACACCGCACAGAAGGCACCCCAGCTGAGAATCAAACTGGAAGACCTCTTGCTGTGAAGTGACAACTCCAACAGCTGTACTACCACACCTTGACTTGAGATGATTGTCACTGCTGAAGTGACACTCTGACCCCATGTGCAAAATGGGAAAAAAGGGGTTGTGGATGGATGGCTTTTTATGTCTAACTGAAGGGAGTTTCTTGCACTCCTCCCATGAGAAACATGGGGTCTTCTATTAGCTTATAAATCAGCATAATTACAGTTGTATATCACATTGCTTTAGCTATCAAATTTTGATATTCTGTTCGTAGTCTTATTACATTCATTCTGATAATTTCCTGCTTCAGCAATGTTCTGTAATATGCACCGATGTCCCTTTTTAAAATTTACTACACCTTATATCTGTGTGAGATGTTTCCAGTTTATTCAGTTGTTAATTAATTTCAGTATTTTTGTACAATACTTCTTTAGACCTTGTTTAAACTTTATTGTATAGTTCTCCCTGGTGAAAATGGGCATTGTACCTAGTCAGACTTTCCCTTTAAATAAAAGCGAATATATTTTCTGAAGGATATGAGATCTGAAACTGAAATGTCATTATTTATGGGTTCCAGTCCTCAGTTATGTGCCAGAAGATAAAAATTGTATGAGGAACAGACCAAAATACATGGCAAAAATCTGGACACTTGCAAAATTATGGGTATTTGAGTCTTCACTTAAAGTTGTATATGCCGAACCTTTTGCAAGCCTGAATCCTTTGATGTGGTCTGTGCAGTCCGTCAAACTTTGCCAAGAAAATATATATTTTATTCAGCTAGCTACAGCTTATTTACCAGTGAATCATTTAGCCTGTGCTAGTTGGAGTCATTTATACTCTGACGGGAAAAGTGTTGATGTAATTACAAGCTGCTCAGCTATTTTTTAATGCAGCCCAGCAAGTATAGCACCCACTTCCCCACCTTTGTCTGTTATAGCTGCTGTTACATCTCCAGCTGGGAGGTACAACAATAGGAAAATAAGTATAGCCTGACTAGCATGCTGTTCACAAGCTACAGCCCTTTCCAGCACTGCCCACCACTGACGTGATCTTGCTCCATTCAGGCTAATAAAAAAATGCATTAATTAAATAAATAATACCATAAGGCAGAGTGGGTGGGATGGAAGATGCAATTCAGTACTACTTTTCTTATCCAAATCAGTAAAATTATCTAAATTGCAATATCCGGCTCTGTTTTTATATTTAAGAAAACATGCACTATTGACCTGGTCATGGATCGGATGACATGTATCCATCCTAACCCAGGCCCCAATAATAACTTCCCACCCTACCCACAATCTTTCCCATCCACCACCACACCACACCAAATTCTAATCAGTCTACTACTCATCCCCATCCCTATCCCCTCTTCCAAAAACCTCTAATTCTGACCTGCTCTTAACCAGCTTCAGTCTCCGTAGTATCATAAGCAAAGCTAGTGAATTCTAAGCTACCCTAGCCACCTACTCACCAGATATAGCTGTGATAACTGAAACCTGGTTAAAGCCCCACATCAAAGGCAAAGAAATTATCACAACCGGCTATAACTTCATTAGACTTGACAGAGTAAACAAAAAAGGTGGTGGAATCACTGTTATATTTAAGGACGCCCTCAAAGTTGTATAACTAAACTGTGCTCCTCCTGACCTACCCAACTCTGAAATCCTAACTACTCACCTTGAAATCAACCCAAATAAATCAATATTTATCATAGCCACCTATCTACCTCTAGGCAATAACCTTCCCACCAGTGAAAGTCTACTTTCTTGGGCTTCTACCAATTTTAGCCCAGAAACTATAGTTCTTGGTGATTTTAACTTTGATTGGCCCTCCTGCTCAACAAGCCCTCCAGCTTCATAAACCTTTTCAACTTCACCCAAACGATAACCTATCCAACTCGCACAGACAAACATTCCAAACAGCAGGCAACCTTTAGATATTAACTAACAAACATAACCTAAACTACTTAGCTGGTTGCCTTCCTGACTCCCTCAGTGACCATTCTCCAACCTTTTTATACAGAAAATGTGCCCATACTCAAAGCAGTATCACCTACAAATACATCCGTAGCAAAAAAATCTTCTCCCCCACTACATTTAACCTGCTACTACAACAGTGTGACTGGACAAACCTTAAATACCTTCAGTTAGACTTGGCTGTTCAGTACTTCAACAGTACCTTCCTTAAAACACTTAATAACGTCGCCCCCACTAGGAAAGTATGCTCTAAAGCCAAGCACCTACCTTGGCTAACCAAAGACACCAAACTGCTAAAGATAAAGTAAACCTAGTACATTATCAACAACTATGAAATCTAGCTAAGAAACGAGTCAAAAAAGACAAAACCAACTTACTTCCAAATTTGTCAACACAAACACCTAAACAACCCCAAAAATTCTGGCAAAACATTAACTGTCTCCTCAGCCTCGGTCATACCTCAACCTCCGCTCAAGTCATCTCAAACAATACTGACCCTATTCCAACTCAAACCAACTCTCACTTTATAAATGCTATAATCTCCCTACTAGGCAGTCAGCCTAATCGGCCTCTTACTGTTCCCTCCCCTACTTCAGCTAATCCCAACCCTTTCACTTTTGCACCCATTCAGACTAGTTAGATAAAAACTCTCCTAACCAAAGCTTAAACCCTGCTGTCTTGCAGTTGACCAACGTCCTAACGAAGTTTTAAAAATTGGTGCTCCTTCCATTGCCTACCCCACATAGGTTCATAGGTAGGTACTATGCTATTAGCCCTAGCCAAAAAGGTACCCTGGCTTTCGCCACCCAAGAAAATTATTTTCCTGTGCCCCTGTCGAGCAGAGCCACAGAAGTGAGCCCTGGGGAAAATTTCCCATCCAATCATCAAGATTTTTCTTGAAGAGTGCTAATGAGGAGCTCTGTTTGACATAAATAGGTAGTCTGTTCCAGAGTATGGGAAGTCTCTGGGATAGGAATCCTATCCCTCCAGCATTTTCTGTTTATTGTGGTGACAAGGTTTAGGTCCCTAGAGCATGTAGCTCAGGGGGATTGGGATTTCTGTTCCAGAGTATGGGAAGTCTCTGGGATAGGAATCTATCCCTCCAGCATTTTCTGTTTATTGTGGTGACAAGGTTTAGGTCCCTAGAGCATGTAGCTCAGGGGGATTGGGATTTCTTTTAAGTGGAGCATGTCTAACAGCTCTGGGTTTGACATAGCTTTGTATGTTAGGCAGTGATCGCCTCTGAGTAGGCGATATGCGATGGAGTAAAGCTGGAGTTTTTTGAGACTGTCTGCGTAGGGCATCTGTTTGAGGCCAGTAATCCTCTTTGTGAGGTATTTCTGTGGCCTTTCCAGTTGTTGTAGATGTCTTATGAGGTACATACCAAAAGGGGCGTTGTACTCTATAATGGATCTAATGAGTGATGAGTAGAGGGGAACAAATTACCTCTCTTTTTTCTGGATGAGAAACCTTTTGTGATGAGGTGAGCCATGAAGAATTTCCTGACCACTGTGGCGATGTGATTATCAAAGGAGAGACTACTGTCCAGCTGTGTCTCAACGTCTCTTATCACACTTTCGGTGTTAAGTAGACTACCACTTATGTGGTAGTTCATGGGTACAGAGTTTTTACCAAAGGGGATGACAATACACTTTTTGGCATTGAGCTTCAGGCCATGGCTTTGACACCAGGCATCTGTCTCAGTGAGGCCCTTTTGTAGTATGTCCACATCATTAGGAGTTTCGATTATGGCTCCTAGTTTGCAGTCATCTGCAAACTTTGTTAGCCAAAGACCTTCTGCGTTAGCCTGTACTTCAGAGAAGTAGAACAGGAGAGGACCCAGGACTGAACCCTGTGGTACTCCACTTGTCACTGGTCTGAAGTCGGATTTGGAGTCTGCTACTTTCACAGTGTGGGTTCTGTCCGTGAATCAGTTGGCAACCCGTCTTGTGACATAGGGATTTATACCTAGTTTAGTGAGCTTATCTATAATACCAGAATGGGGGATGGCGTCAAAAGCCTTGGCAAGATCTAGATAAGCTGTGTGAACCACCTTACCCTCATCTATGGCTTTGGTGACTGCTTCAAATAAGTCCGTCAGGTTTAGGAGACATGATCTGCCTTTTACAAACCCGAACTGGGTAGGGTCCAGAGTTTGGAGATTACCACTGTCTTTGTTTATGAGTTCCATGATGATATGTTCTATGGCCTTGTAGACGAGGCTCGTCAAGCTAATGGGGTGGTAGTTCCCAGGGTCCGTCATGGCTCCCCCTTTGTGGAGTGGGATAACCGTCATGGTGAGCCATTCAGTGGGCATAAAGCCTGAGGTGAGGCTATGATTGAACATGGTACTTGGGTAGGGTGCCAGTTCATTCTGTAGTTCATGTAGAATGCAGCCTGGGATATTGTCAGGTCCCATGGATGCTGTGTTCTTGGCTTTGGAGAGTGTGTTTTTTACCTGTGTAGCCATGATTAGAGGAACTTTGCATTCTTCTGGTGTAGAGATTATCCCTTTTGGGGGTGAGATGGGGGTAAAGTTAACACTGAGCCTATCTGCCAGGATGTTGGCAATATCAGTTGGTTCTGTATATTTAGTGCCATTGTGCTGTAACTCGGAGCATATCTGAGTGTTGCCATTGAGATTCTTGACATAGCTATAGAATGCTTTGTGATTGTCTTTAGAGTCAGTGGCAATTTTTTTTTCGTAACTAGTTTTGGAGGATTTTATGAGGGATCTCAGCTTCTTACTGAGGTTGACCGGGGAGTTCCTCCAATCATGGGATTTTACACTCTTTTGCAACAGTTTCTTCCTTCTATTGTAGAATGTATTTATGGCAGAGGACCACCAGATTGGCTTCCTTTTTTTGGAGGATAGCATCTTGGTTCTGTTAGGGATAGCATGATCAGTGCACTCGTGTAAGTGCTTATAAAGTGCATTTGTGTAGGATTCAGCAGTTGTACCTCTATTGTCCGTCTGCATGGGTGTCATGAAGTTTGCCACTTCTGTCTTAAGAAGTGTGAAGTTGGCTTTGGAGAAGTTTTTTATGGTGGTTTCCCTAATTGGGGGTGGCAGCAGGATGTGGATGTCTAGGGTGATTAGCTTGTGGTCGGATCTGACCAATGAGGAATTGACCTCTGGTGTGGAACACCATTTGCCCAAGTTGGTAATGACCAGGTCTAGGATATTGCTGCCCCTGGTAGGGGTGTGAATAAGTTGATCCAAGGCATTGGAATTTATGAATTCCAGAAAACCTTGAGCAAAAGAGTTGGTACATGAATAGTTTTCAGAGTTAATGGTGGGGTAGTTGAAATCGCCCATTATTAGGGTGTTGGGTTGTACCCTAATACTTTCCAGTGTATCAAGAAATGAGGAGTGGGAATCCTGGGGCATGGTGGGGGTCTGTAGCAAGCTACAATTTGGATTGCGGTCTTGCCCAGAGTTAGTTGCACTTGGATAATCTCGGTTGCATTATGCTGTGCAACTAGCCTGGAGGTGTGGATATCCTTAATAAATATGGGCACGCCTCCACCTTTAGTGCTTCATTCTAGGTTAGGTGGCTGAAAGGTGTGGTATGAATTATAGCCTGGTAATGCAGGGGTGCTCTCTGGAGCTTTGAACCAGGTCTCTGTCACTGCACAGATGTCGATGTTCTCCATTTTAAGGAGTGCCTCAAGTGAGTGCATTTTGAGGTTTAGACTTCTAGCATTGAGTAGCATTACCCTCAGATTTTGCTTGCTTGTACCTGTTACGGTGGTGAATTTGTCATTTGAACCTTGCCTAAAAAAGGCACTATAGGGGTGGCAAGAGCCTTAGCCAGTATCCGGAATCCCAAGGGCGACGGGTGCAGGCCATCTCTGGCAAAGCATCGTGGTCTGTCGATCATGTCGTCCCAGACAGACAAGTACTGGATCCCCTTAGAATGACACCAGAAGCTTAACCAATTGTTGAAGTCAATCATTTTGTCCTTGTACTGTGGTATCATTTTGGGTGATGGCAGGATGCTACTCAGGGCTAGGGTCGTACCTGCCAGGGCTACAAGATCGGAGAGCTCCTCCATGACACTCTTAATGTAGTCCAAGGAGGTATGTCTCAGGTCATTCACACCAACATGGGCAATGACCGTGTCATATTTCTACATGTTGTGGAGTGACCTGAGTGCATGCGTTATGTGGCGGATCCTGGCACCTGACAGGCAGCTGACAGTAACTTTTTCCTTGTTTAGCCTGGTGAGTGGAACATCAGTGTGCCTGACTATAGAGTCACCTATGACTAGAGTGTTGGGTACATTGTCGTTCTGTTACAGAACAATATGTCCCACTTCTCCGGAAAGTATCACACATCATTCTACTCCACAAAGGTGGACCCTCTAAAGAACTGACTAACTTCCATCCCATAGCCATCCTTTCCCCCTTGCAAAAAAATGCAACCACAATCAACTCCTTAACCACTTCCTTGCTCACAACCTCTTATCTAATTCCCAAGATGGTTTTAGGCCTTAACATAGTACTAGCGCTGCACTAATAACTTTCACTAACAACATTCACCTTCTCATAAACGAAGGCCAGCTTGCCTCATCCATCTTTCTTGATATGTCCAAAGCCTTCGACACCATTTCACACCAACTACTACTCAACAAACTCCTCTTATGGACTCAGTTCACCATCCCTAATCTGGCTCCATAGCTGTCTTTCCAATCCACAGCAGGCCACTAAATGGGAGAACAGTCTTTTTCTCCCCTAGCCCCCATCTTGTTCCCCAAGGTTCCATACTTAGTCCTGTCCTCTTTATTATATTTAGTAACAACTTTAGTTCTACAACCAGCTAGCCTCCATTGTCCAGTACACCAATGATGCTACACTTATCTGTTCAGCCCCCTCACCCCAGGAACTTCAACTAAAAATGCAAACTGCTTTCTGGGATGTAGAAAAATACCTCAATGAACATCAACTAATACTAAACCCAAATAAAACTAAGTAATAGTTTTCAGCAACAAAAAATCCAAACAATCCCACTCCCCTCTCACAATCCTCTCTTCAAATGGAACCAAGATAGAACCCACAAACCAGACTAAACTCTGTCACAATAGATGATAATCTGAAATTTGACATATTTCTCTGACAATCAAAAAAGTCCATATCAAACTTGGCACCCTCTACCGGGCCAAACCATACCATACTCAAAGCGCCAGGCTGGCCGCTACTCAATTACACCTACTATCCTCCCTCCTCTATGGTTCTCTCATAATCACAGACCTGAGAAAGACTGACCTCAATAACCTAGAATCCTGCTACAAAAAAATTGCCAGCTTTGCCACTCATCCACACAGGACCCACCACAACACAGTTCTCTCCCAGCTCAGCTGGCTAGACGTCCCTAACCTTTTATCTCTCAATCAACTTACCATGGCTTACAAAATAGTCCACCAATCTAGCAACTGCCCTGCTCTTTCCAGTCTATTCCAACCTAGTATCACTCTCAAGTATCTCAGATCCACAGACAAACTTATGCTAAAATTTACCCATTCCCACAACTATCATGGCATCTCCCTCTATTCTTACAAAATACCCAAACTTTGGAACCCTCTTCCTCAACCCGTCACAAAAAATCCAAACTGTCATGAGGTCAAACAACGTCTAAAGGACTACCTAGCTAGCAAGGGCGCCCGCAGGCAGGTGCAAGGGGGTGCACTTGCACCCCCCTGGAATAGTAGGCTGACTAGTTTAAAAAAAAGTTTTTTTTTTTTTTTTTTTTTTTTTTTGGGCGCATTCTTCTTTAAGAAGAAAGGAGTCCAGTGTCGCGGGTGTGCTGACATCATCGCTCAGCGAGCGGGAACTGACACGGACGGTTTCGGGTTCGCAAGCGGGAACTGAGACGGACTTCACTGAAGATGGAAGCGGGACACGGACGGTTTCGGGTTCACAAGCGCGATGGATGGACGGATACTTAGGAGCACGCCGCGCGGAAACTGAAATGGACAGAAGATGGGACACTTTCAGAGTGAGTAGTTGGACGGAAGATGGGACAGTGATGTATATGTGTGTGTGGAAGAAAGGGTACTAAGTCTTGGAGGAAGGCGTGATGCACCTCTTACTACTGTTTTCTATTTCATTGACTTCAGTATTTAAACTTTTTTTCTTAAGGATTTAGTTGATTTTATTTGAATGAATGTGGAAAGGTCTTCAGATTTTCAGTAAGGTTATTTTTTTTCTGGTTTTTGAGAAGCCTTTTGTGGATCTGTCTTTTTTTTTTTTTTTCTCCTTCCTTTCTCTTTTCATTGTTTGCACCTGCAGGGGTATGCTGCTGGCTTTTCTCACACTTTCTTTTAATTCTGGCATGAAAAGTGTTAATGATGCTCCATTTGGTTATGCCAAGACATTCTTACATATAGTCAGGTAGCATATGTTTGTTCTAATTTAACTGGATTGTTTGTACTTTGGTATAGTCCATTTTTACAGTGGTGAGCAGAGAGAGAGGACCAACACTTTCTGTTTTATTCCAAATCATTTTGAGCACTAATGGAAGGCTTTTGCTATGCTGTATTGAATTAACATCTCTGCAGGTCCTGCCTCCTATAGCAGTCCATAGTAACGTATAATACAATTTTTTCCAGATTTGTATTTTAAACATTTTTTTAAGTGACTAGAAATACACTAATTTTATTTTCAAGATCCTTTGAGACAAATTTTGTTTTGTTTGACTCCACACTGATCTTGAGGATATGCTACTTTAAACATGGTGCACTCTTAGTATAGTGTGTGTGTGTGTAAGAGGGAGGTAGCATACTTCAGAAGAAGTCTTTTGACGAAAGTGGTCAATAAATAGTTTGATAAGCTAATTTTCCAGTAACCCCGCTGATTTTTTGGTCCATGCGAGGTTCTTATTTGGTGGTTTTTATTTTACCTTGGTTTTCGTGGGGTTTTTTTACTAATATATGAAAGAATGCAAAAAAAGCCTTGTATAAATTACATTTTAGCAAACATAAAAGAAAAGGTAGATATGATGCTTTTGTTCATAAATTTAGAAGAAGTGGTCCAAACATATATCTTGTAAAGAAAATGTTTTATTTTCCAAATGAAAGGCAAATGGACTATGTAAATTAAAAAAGGTGCACTTTAAAATTATTTACTGAGTATTAAATATGTCTCAGAATATAGGAAGCCTATCCATGCATCCAAATGTGAAAGGATTCTATCCTAATGAAAATTGATACAGCTTCAAAAACTTTCCAAAGTATATTGTAGAAACTTAAAAATGCCCACCTGAAATAGCACAGATTGAAGATAGCATGAAAGCAAGAATGAAAAATATTTGCAGGTCCTTTAGTTTCATTTCCTTTTTTCTAGTATTAACTTTTTAAAGATGGATGTCACTCATTTCACACGCAGATCTCTCCCTGTTTCCTGCTCCTATTTCTCTCCATTATCTTGTAAAGGAGACAGCAGATAGGCTTCACAAGTTTCCAGCATGGCATTTTAATAAACTTCAAACAGATTATTTAATTTCACTCCTATCTCAGTGACATGAGGGCTCTGTTTCACAGCTTAAGTAGGCATATAGGACTTCCGTAGTATTATGAGTTTGTAATCCTGTCCTGTTGACAAGAAAGTCAGTTCATTATAATGCTGACTCACAGGCCTGGTAAAAATAAAGTACTTTCCAGTGCAGTTCCATTTTGTGACAGTAAAAGAAATGAATTCTGCATGTATATTTATGTGATATTATGTATACAATGCATTAAGGTCATACACAGTAAAGGGTTTATTTTTCCATTTGCTGGAATAATTTTAAATATGCATATAAGCATTTATTTTTTGTTTGCTGTATTTTCTAATACTAATGGGTGTAAATCGATATGCTTTTGCTTTGTTAAATTAAAATATGAACAGGAGGTGGTTATCAAGTATGAATGGACAGTGCAGTGGTGCAGTGGTTTGCATTGTCACCTCACAGCAAGAGGTCTCCAGTTTGATTCCTGGCAGGGTGCCTTCTCTGTGGAGTGTGCATGTCCTCCCTGTGTTTGTGTGGGCTTCCTCTGGGTGCTGTGGTTTCCTCCCATGTCACAAAGACATGTATCTGGAGCGTTTTTCCCCAGGCCTCTACTGAAAATTGGCTTGTTCCAATTTGGACTTTCCTGGTAAACTTGTTAAATAAATAAATATTTATGAGTTAAAATATGCAACTCTGATTATTATCTTATATTAGTCAGTGCGCAAAAACATATTATCTAGCTAGTGGCATAGATGGATAAAACCCTCAATACAGTCCAGGCGACTCAGGTTCAATTAGGTGTCTGATGTAGTGGCAGGTTGAAATGGGTGCTACCATGTACCACAGGGGACCAAGTGGAGGGGGAAAGCATCAGAGGTAGATGATAAAAAATTTAATAGACCCCCCCTGGTGGATGTGAATGGTCAGATCCCACAGGACAACCTCAAGTTCTTGTCATTAGGAGCCCTTTCGGAGACGGTTGAAGATGCATCCGGCAGACCTGGAGATGGTCATGTGGCGTGGCACTGGGTAGGAAGGCGTACAGTGATGGGGGAGGGAGAAAAATTCTCAAAAAATGTTATCTAGACATTCTCATTTGCAGTTTTCCATAGCTGTGACTTTCCTTAACCAAGTCATATAATGATTTTCTAAAGTTTATGAGTCTTTCATTACAACTGTCATCCATAAGGATGAAAACAAAAGCATGTATTCAGTACAGATGCAGCTCTTTGATGAACCTATGTTATCAGTGTCAGTAATACATCAGGTAGCACACTTTCCTTTGATGCAGAAGACCAGAAGGCTGTGGGTTCTATTTCCACTCTAGGTAACTAGATTGCTGACACTACAGTACAGTGCTGGGAGGTGCTGCATTCCTGAGTGTGTGTTATACTTTGGAAGGAACATTAAACTAAGATCCCATCTGACTGAGTTAGTGATACCTCAGGTGGATATAAAAGATCCCATTCCACCTATTGAAAATAGTAGGTGCAGTTCCCTGATACTCTGGACAAATTTTCCCTTGTATAAGAAATACCATATCTCCCTTAAAAAAAGCTAATAGGCTACTAGAACTAATCCTGACAACAAAGGATAAATACAATAAATTATCCACTTTGTACGCTGCTATTAAATGTTCTAAATATTATAAGTTTGTACAGTAACCTCACACACCCTTTCCTCCTTTTAACTTCTCCTTAGCTCTTCTTTCAGACTACCCTTCTTAAAAGTCAGCTTGAGTATCTTCCTCTATACTGTTTCCATACCCCTACAAATTTATTCTCCTTGTTGAGTATCTTTGCCACTTTAAGATTTCCTTCCCTCCTTCTTAAAGAATTTTCTGTTTCGTTACCTTTCTATGTTTAGCTAGACAACCGTTTATCCACTATGCCCACAACATCAGGAGCATGCTCCTCTCTTCCACTTTTTCTTCCATTCTTCCAACCAAAATAAATGTCCGCCTTCCATCTTCAGTTATGCTATCATTATTTCTAATTATTGACAAGTTTTTGACATATCAAATTTGCCCACTCACATCCCCACATTACAGAACTAATTCAAGCCTGACCAGAATTCTTTGGTGTGTGTGTGTGTGTGTGTGTGTGTGTGTGTGTGTGTGTGTGTGTGTGTGTGTGTTAAGAGGGAGGTAGCATACCACTCAGCTGTCCAGGTTTTTGCAGAATGTCCAGATTTTTGCCCCATATTCCTCCTGAAAAGGATTGAAGTTGCTAAATAATGAGATTTCAATTTTAGACGTCATATAATTTAGGAAAATGCATACTAACACAAATCATGTTACTCTTGCAATTTTCTAAGTTTATGACAGCCATATTTATAATCTGTCCCTATTTATTTTAGGCTTTGTCCAGACTTCTTGCACTAAGGTTGAGGGGTGTGGTATATCTGTGTGAGAGAGACACACACACAGTGAAATGCCCAAGTTAGAGTTAGCAGGTGGAATTTATTTTCAAATGCATTTTCAAGGAACTGTGAGTTTTAAGGGAAGCAAAGTTTACTGCTGCTCATGCCAAGTCTATTTACAATGTGCAACTGTTTTGTTTAGCAAATGGTATCTCTATTGTGGTATAAAGTTTTAAAGCTATAGTAGTTAGTAGCACCACAAGTAGAATACTTACATCTTAATGTAGAGGCTTGAGGTTTTATTCATACAGCATGTACATTTGTATGCTGCAGTCCTGAGGATGTCCTCCTTTGGATGAGATGCCTAATAACTATGAATCTGTTTTCAGCTTGCCATCCATTTTCTATTGCAATATACCAGCTTACCATTTTTTTTAATTTAACATTGGCAATTTATTCTTTGACGGCAGCAGGCACTGAGTTTGTAGATGAAACACTGAAATATAAAGTTGTTTTCTAGCAACAACCTCTTCATTAGTTTCAGATATATTTAATGCGGAATTATTCAGATTACTTTTACTTCGGCAGAGATTGTGTGTATTGACTGATATTGGTGGATTGTAATGAGTGGCCTTTTATGGTTGAAATGTTCTAAATTGGGCAGTTTGTCATTATTGGTTTGTATGTTTTGTTTCATTGCTTACTGGAAAAAATATTCAAAACTATAAATTTAAAACACACTCAAACAAGTGTTGCTGTATAATACAAGGGATATAATTCAGTTATATATTATATATTATAATTAATACAATCAGGTAAATCAAATAACTTTTGCATGGCCCTAACAGTGTGCAAGGAGCCTATTGCTTGAAAACAGTTCAAAGGTAAATAATCTGCCACTGGCCAGATGCATTTTCTTTGAATGTGGGTTTCAATGCTGTTTCATTGAATGCGAGTTTCAAAAGTAGAGAAGCTTTAATGCCAAGTCTGTTTTCGTTGTAAGACTATTGCTTTGTTTAGGTTTAGTAAATGTCTATCAGTATTTGGGCTATAATGTTTGAAATAAAAGTTGTAAATTAAATCCAACTGCCTGTAATCATTGTAGAACTAAAGCATAAATCAGTATGTACACAGAGATTTGAACAGTGTCTATGGCAAATGGGGAGAAATAGCCAAGTAATGGGACACTTGAATGGCTGTGTGGGCGGGGCTTGAGGTGGGTGGATGTGGGCGGGGCTGTGTTGGCAGGGGGTGGGGAGAGCTATGTGGGTGGGGCTCTGGGTTTGCACCCCCCTGCAAAAAATCCTGCGGGCTCCCTTGCTAGCTAGTCATTGGCTTTGCTCTTGCCATACTCCAGGCTAATTCTTCCAAGCTCCATTACCTTATCACTCCTTTCCCACCTCCTATCTCTACCCCATCCTGCTGTTTCTAGCATTTCCACTTCTTCAGTTCATCTCTATGCTAAATTGCTTTTATTATACAACTTAATTCAACTGCACTGTTAGATGAGTTCATATGTACTATGCTCATAATCTGTACATGTAAATCGCAACTGTGTTATTCATTTATCCATTGTTATTTTGTTGTGCACTGTATGTGTGTGTGTGTACACTATTTTTTGCATTTGTATTTGAATGTAATTTTAATGTTATTATTAATACCTTTTGGAGCTATTCTCCCTGGGCCTCTGCAGAAATCTGGCTCCTAGGCCAGTTGGACATTACCCGGTTAAAAAATATAATAAATAAAATGACAATTGCCATGGTTATAGGAAAAGGTGGACAGACATCTCAAAGAAATTGAGTTTATAATTTTTATATGGCATGTAGGCTAGAAAGTGCAGGGTGATGAATTGAAGTGTTCTTTCACAGGAGTATGGGCCAGATTCAGGAAGGCTTACACGGAGTTTAAGAGTAGTGTAAGCCTCCGTGTAAGCCTCCCGATCCAGGAACAGCCCAAATCTCTGTGTAAGAGACAGCTAACACGTCTCTTACACGGACTGGGCGTGGAAATGCTCAATACCTCATTTGCAGCTCAAAGATATGCAAATGAGGTATTTGAGCGATCCAAGAAACCCAAACCAGTCCGTGTAACGGACGTGTTAGCTGCAGAAATGTACTCAGCTGACAACTGAGTACATTTCTGAAAAATTGAAAACGGAGCTATGTCAGCTCCAAATAAAGGGTGCATATGTTTCATTTAGCATACCAATGGCCAAATATGTGGCCATTGGCATGAAAAAGTGTTGCAAAAATATTTTAAATAACTTTTTTTTTTTCGTGGGATTATGATGTTTAACTGCAGCGCACACCCGCGCAAATGGGGTGCACTGCCTAAAACTGAAAACCGAAGCTTATAAGCCCACAATTGTGGGATTTATGTATTACATGGAATGTCAATGGAGGGACTAGCAGACCAAAAACAATATAGCCTCCGTGTAGTGGTTGTCAAGGGGGGGAAGCTCCGTGTAAGGTATGTAACTAAGCATTACTAGACAATCCTATGTAAATGAGGGTTACAATACTGAATCACACTGCCACATAGGTAATGAGCACTTTCTGAGTAGTGTAAGAGTTACAGAAGGGGGAGGAACAGAGTAAGAGGTAGCTGACATCACGGGGGGGAATGATAGAAATAAATGTATCAGATTGGAGGGCAATGTAAGGTGACAGATGACAGACAGACATCAGGGAGAGAGGTGTGTCCCAACAGAACACTAGAAAAGTCAAGAAACAGAGGGTGCACACTATCCCTACACTCCAACTTTCTTGATATACGTGCATGCGCGCGTGTAAGGCAGGTTCAACATGTGTGAGCGTGTTGCAAACCGTTTACAACAGTTTGCGCGGGCGTGCACGTGTGTAAGGCTGTGTGCGCGCGTTTTAACATGAATCAGCCAAGTTCACACCGTGTAAGGATGTGTGCGTGTGTTTAAGCAACTGTGAGTGTGCTTCAGCTGGTGTGCACATTGCTCCCCCTGAGGAAACAGGAAACAACCAAAATACAGGGAAACTGCCAGAGGATACTGCTGGAGTTAATTGCTGGAAACAATTGGAAGCAGGCAATTACACAGGCAGACTAGAAGCCCAACCCAGCACTTAAAACACTGCAAAGAGCAGTGCAAGGTGTTTCACAGAAGAGATACTGCAAGAAAGTAAGCTATCAGAATTGAAAACTGAAAAAAGCTGAACTCAGAGCAGAAATGCTAGGGGCTGCCATAGCTGTTATAATCAGGCATAGGCGAATTGCTGAGGGTGGTGACAATGCAGATGCTGACAGACAACCCAGAGTGAGGAGAAGAGTATACAGGCCCAGGGTCACCTACCATGGGTTACATGAGCTGGAGATAGTAGAGCGCTATAGAGTGGACACTAAGGATAACCCCAAGGCTGCTGCAACTGATGGTAGTAAGCGTGTTGTGAATTCCTGGATATGCTCTGGATCACATAAATATTACAAACAACATACCAAACACACACACGTATTGCCAACATACATCCTGACAGGTGCAGTGCAAACTCCCCCCCTCATAATGCCAAATATCTTTCCCAGCAGACTGCTGCCTCCCTGACATTATGTCAGCCTTACCACAGGATATGTACCCAAAGAGCAGTGTACAACAACAGTGGGTGTTCTCAAGAAAGGTGTTGCCTGAATGGATACTAAAAACAACCACCACAGAATCCTGAGAAGCTTGGTCTGCACAGCTATGGAAAGGAACAGCATGTACTGCAGACATAACGATATTGGGGATCTATTGACACCCGACCCTACCCAGTGTGGGTTTATGATGTGCAGACCCCGCCCCTAAACATGTGTGACTCAGTTGAAACAGTGATTGAGGTCACTGATGAGGGCAATGTGGTCCACACAGTGTAGCTGGACCTTGCAAAGCCTTCCATACAATACCCTACGGTATGCTCACCAGCTTATATATACACCCCAATGTCACTAGAGGGGTTGCAAACCAGACCAACAACAGAACTGACATTGCCAGACATGCTGCAGCCATGTCAGACTACAAACCACATATAACAGGTATCCCACAAAGCTTGGTCCTGGGACCTTCCCTGTCTGGTATATATGCCCCATAGGTACAGGCCAACATGTAAGGACTGTGCCTGAACATGTTTGCAGAGGACTACAAACCGCCTAACATATCTGACACTCCAGCTGACACAAGCATCCCACAAAAGGGCCACATAGAAACAGACAACCAGTGTCATAGCCATGTCAGCATGTGAAATGGAGAAAACTGTATAGTCAACCTCTGTGGATATACAGTAAGTGACCACCAATTACCACATGGGTGTTAACCCATTACATACTTCACATGTAATGATGGACCTGGGTACACAAGGTGATAGATATCCTGCATAGGACAAACATGTGGCTGTAGTGTTAACAGAAACAATCCATATACCAACCTAATCATGAAGGTTATGACATCTAGATAAGGGGAGGTCATTGTGGTTCTGCAGTTATCCTTCATCAGCGTTACAAATGACCACAACAGCCCCTGTGGGGTGTACCTCAGCAGACACCTCCATCAACTGTAAAGTCCACAACAGTACCTCACCAGGAGTATCAAAGAGCTTGAACACATGTAATGTGTTGCCTGATTAAACAGAGTGCAACTCCACACACTGCCATGCTGGCCACCCAGACGCAAGCTGTGCCTGATGTAGAAAGCCATGTCCAAGCTGGAATCAATGAACATGCTGCACCTTGTACAATCTGAATGGCAGTGAGCTATGCACATGAGGGACCTGAACCCCAGCACTGACATACATAGGACAAGCTGTACTGCATTATCCATAACACAGAAGCCACCCCCACGCATGAGTAAACTACCAGTACAGGTTATCCATAGAGTCACTCATTGATTCTCCTCAACAGGAATCTTAATGAGTGGATGGGAGATGGTAGGTTTACCCTGGGTATCAATGTTATGTCACAGGTAGACAGAGGCACAGTATACTAAACAAGACATATGTCATGGCAAACTACACTTACAATGTGTCGAAGGACAAACACACTCTCTGACTAGAATTAGAAATGGCTTAGGGCACATCAGTAGTGTTTGCCAATGTACACCTATGTTGTGGAATACACTACTGATGTTGGATGAGGCTGTTGTAAGTAGTTCATATCCGAACATAATGCAACATGGTCAGATAGGTTCATAGGTTTATACTAGGCTATCTGCCCTAAGGCAGTTATAAGCCCAGCCCAGAGTTTTGTGGTATACGCCACCCCTTATATGGAAACAATACTGTGCCCATTAGTTTGTCGTGCCTCTGTCCAGCAGTGACACAGAGACGATCCCCGGGGTAAACCTATGATCTCCCATCCACAGGTAAAGATTCCCCTTGAACAGAGCCAGTGAGGTGCTCTTCCTCACATGGACCGGGATTGTATTTCACAGCATAGGGAGTCTCTGAGTGGTACATCTATCCCTCCAATATGTCCTACTTATATCCCTGCTAAGGTTTAAGTCACTTGCCCTAGTGGTTCTGGTGGATTTGGCGATTTTGAGGTGGAGCATGTCCATTACTTCCTGGTTGGACATGGCCTTGCATGTCAGGCACATGTCACCTCTGAGCAGACGGTATGTGACTGAATAGAGCTGGAGTGTCTTCAATCTGGCAGCATATGACAGATGTTGGAGACCCTTTATCCTTTTGGTGTGGGACTTTTGGGGTCTCTCCAATTGCTGCAGATGTTGGGTGAGATACATCCAGAATGGGGCATTGTACTCGATCATTGGTCTGATAAGTGAAGAGTACAGGGGAACAATGACCTCACTAGATCTGGATGTGAATCCCTTACTGATCAGGTGGGCAATGTAGAAGGTCTTTCTAGCCACGTTAGCAACGTGAGTGTCAGGAGAAAGGCCACTGTCAACCTGGGTCCCCAGGTCCATGATAACCTCCTCTGTGCTTACAGGATTGCCACCTATATGGTAGCTTGGGGTTACCTTGCTTTTCCTGAAGGGTATGACTATACATGTTTTGGCATTTAACGTCAGGCCATGGCTCTGGCACCAGCTATCGGTGTCCGTGAGTCCCTTCCGTGAGTCCCTTCTGAAGGATATCCGTGTCTGATGCACTGTCCAGTATGGCGCCCAGTTTGCAGTCATCTGCAAACCTTGTCAGCCAAAGTCCTCCCATGTTGGCCTGTACCTCTGAGAAGTAGATGACGAACAATAGGGGGCCAAGGACTGAGCCCTGTGGGACACCACTTGTGACCGGCTTGGAGTCTGACATAGCGCCAGCAACTCTAACCCTGTGGGTCCTGTCCTTAAGCCAGTTTGCAACCCATCTTGTGACATATGGGTTTACGTTTAGGTTGGTAGGTTTTTCTACAATACCCGAGTGGGGTATTGTGTCGAAAGCCTTTGCAAGGTCAAGGTAGGCTGTATGGACTGCCCTTCCCTCAGCAATGGCCTTAGTGACTGTTTTGAAGAAGTTGACCAAGTTCAAAAGGCATGATCTGCCCTTGACCAAGCCAAACTGGGACGGGTCCAATGTCTGCATGTCCCCTATATCTTTGTTTATGAGCTCCATTATGATCCTCTCCATAGCTTTGCAGACTAGACTTGTTAAGCTTATGGGGCGGTAATTACTAGGGTCCGTAGAGGGACCGCCTTTGTGCAGATGTGCACAACTGGACCCTAACCAGGCTGTTGTGCACACTATGGAAATGTAAAGCAGTGATAGGACTAAAGCCCAGGATACTGTCCACCACAGTGAAAGTACTGAACCACTACACTATACAGTACTACAGTGTTAGGTCAGTATGAACAGATGTTGACAATTGTATGCAAAGTATCCCATGCAAAACCTGCAGGCACAGTATAATCCCTGTTGTGTTCACACAAAAAGCATTTGTACAGTAACTACACAACATGGCACAGAACACACAACCATAAACTGGAGATATTTGTTGAAGGTCACACTCATCCACAAATGTGATGGGCTGCAGAGTTCAACATATGGAAAGCTCACACTGGGCATGCTCAGACACTTAGATAAATGAGACATCTTTCACACAACATGCCATGGGAAGGCTGAACTGGGCATGCTCACACACTTAGTCCAAATGTTACTCTTAGCAACTGTGAAAACACACCAGGGGATGCTCATTCCCCATTCTAGACACTGATCATGTCAGCACCCTATAAGTATATCAGGAGAAAAGGAATCTCCCAGTAATCTGAATAGCGCGCTCTGCTAATGCGTCCATCTCTAGTGTCATAACATAGTTAGGTAGGGGTTTGAATCCAGCAAGTGGCAAGTGTGTATGAAGGGGGGTAAGTGTGTGTGTAAGTGTGTATGAAAGGAACATCCTTTTTGGCAACTGTGAAAACACACCACAGGATGCCCATTCCCCTTTCCAAACACCGATGATGTCAGCACCCTATAAGTATATCAGGAGAAAAGAAATCTCCCAGTAATGCGAATAGCACGCTCTGCTAATGCGTCCGTCTCTAGTGTCATAACATAGTTAGGTAGGGGTTTGAATCCAGCAAGTGGCAAGTGTGTGTGAAGGGGGGTAAGTGTGTGTGTATTCCCCTTTCTAAACTCTGATGATGTCAGCACCCTATAAGTATATCAGGAGAAAGGAAATCTCCCAGTAATGCAAATAGCGCACTCTGCTAATGCGTCCGTCTGTAGTGTCATAACATAGTTAGGTAGGGGTTTGAATCCAGCAAGTGGCAAGTGTGTGTGAAGGGGGGGTAAGTGTGTATGAAAGAAATATCCCTTTTGGCAACTGGGAAAACACACTACAGGATGCACATACCCCTTTCTAAACGATATCACAATTATTTATGGCTTTTGATTACAGACATGTCACGTGTGTTTTGCCCACACAGAATGCCCGTGTGTGCGGGTTGTCTCTCACAATAATGCATGACATTGATTAAACCAGTTATGGCAATGCACACATGATGTATGTGTGTGCCAAATACACATATGTACCTGTGACCTTCAATAGTTACCATGTGTGATGCCTGCCACATGTGAATACATGGTATTTGCACAGGGTAACATTATGACTGTGGTCTTCTGTGCAGATGCTGCATGTGGGATGTGTATATACAGTGTGAGATGTAGATGCTATCAGCCTAGTAGTGAGGATACACACCTGGTCTGGGGCATATAGTCTACATGTTGTTGATGAACAGGTGCTGCATGTTTTCACCTGTTGTGGGAGTGGTAAGGCGTTGTTCCATAGCAATGCAGTGACCGCATGCTAAGAACCGTTCAGCTAGGGTGTTGTAGCTACAGTAATTCATTAGCATTCAGTAATATGTCAGCATCCCTGGTGAGGGTCTGATGCCAACCAAGGTCAGGGTTCTACCAGCCTGTGTCACTTGCTCAGTGATCCCTTCCATGTTCCCTATCATGTATCCCAGTGAGGGACATCACACATCAGCTGTAGTGGCATGGACAATGACTGAGTCATATGTGTCCATGCATCTGACTGACCTGTATGCTTGTGTTATGTGGTGGACCATAGTGCCCCATGAGCATATTACTGTGACCTTCACCTTGTCCAGCCTGGTGAGCATGTCCTCACTGTACTGGACAATTAAAGTACCTAACACAACCGCAGCAGTAGTGTTGTATAGTTGTACAGACTGTGCTTGTTTGGCACACAGGATTTGTGTGCTATGTGTTATGCGTGCTGTGTGCAGGCCTAACGTATGCCTTTGTGCCAGCTGCAGAGGTGTCTGCCAGTCATGCAGGATGCTATCCTTAGGCTCCACGAATGGCCCAGTGTGTTTCCGTGCTTGTATTGCTGTCAGTGTAGGTCCACATCAGACTGGTATTGCAGTCACTGTAGTATTTCATGCCACCTGACAGGTTATGCCAGTACTGGGTTCAGAGTGCTTAGTCCACAGTTTGGCCATGTGTTTCTATCTCATACATTTGTTGTACATCCATGGGTAGGGGATAGGGTTGACTGTGTACATGTGGCAGCTGTGACATTACTACATGACTCACATATTCCACAACTGTACCATAGAGGTGGCTGACAACTGACCTTTGCACATGCTACCATAGTATTGAGATTGCATTGGTGATTAACAGCACATAGGGCCAATGGAGAACAAGATACATAGGTCCATAGGTTCATACAAGGATATCTGCCCTAGGGCATTTATACACCTAGCCAGAATGTGTGTGGCTTTCACCATGCATTGCAAATCTATCTTGCTATGCCCTTTTCCAAGGTTAGTATACTGTGCCTCTGCCTAACAGTGACACACAAGTGATACTCAGGGTAAACCTACAATGTCACATCTAGTCATTAATATCACTCTTGAAGGTAGTCACTGAGTGACTCTGCCTAACCTCTGTTGGGATAATATTCCAGAATGAAGGGAGCCTCTGAGTTATGAATGTGTCCCTCCAGCATGTCCTATGTATATCACTCCTGAGGTTCAAGTCTTTCCAGCGTGTATCCTGATGGGATCTGGATATTCTGAGGTGCAGCATGGCCATTAAGTCAGGGTTTGACATGGCTTTATATGTCAGGCACAGATCGCCTATGAAGAGGCATTATGCCACTGAGTAGAGCTGCTGTTTCTTTAACCAGTCAGTATGTGGCATCTGTTTGAGCCGTTTGATCCTCTTGTTGAGGTACGTATGTGGTCTTTCCAGTTGCTGCAGGTGTCTGGTAAGGTGCATGCCGACAGGGTCATTGTAGACAATTATGGGCATGCCGAGGGATGAGTAAAGAGGCACAATGTCCTCCCCTGATCTACATGTGAATCCCATCATGGTGATGTGGCCCATATAAAATGTTTTCCTAACCACTTTGTCCATGTTGTTGTCAAATGGTAGAATGCTATCAACCTGTGTACCCCAAGGTCCATAATTCCTTCATCTGCACTTAATGGATTAACACATATGTGGTACTTTGTGGTCACTTTGTGTTTGACAAAGGGGATGACTATACACTTTTTGGCATTCAGCTTGAGGCTGTGGCAAAAGTCGTGTGTTTGCAAGAGGCCCTTTTGGAGGATGTGTGTGTTAGCTGGAGAGTTGATTATGGCATCCGGTTTGCAGTCATCTGCGACTTACTCAGCCACAGTACTTCCATGTTGGCCTGTACCTCTGATAAATATATAATGAACATGACAGATCCCAGGGCTGAGCCTTGTGGGACACCACTTGTAACTGGTTTTGAGGCTGACATGGCTCCAGCGATTCTAACCATGTGTGTTCTGCCCTTGAGACACTGTGCAATATCCGTAGTGACATAGGGGTTAATATGTACACTGGTGAGCTTCCCTAGAATGCACAAGTGGGGTATTGTATCAAAGGCTTATGCAAGGTCCAGGTAGGCTGTGTAGACCACCTTCCCCTTGACAGTGGCCTTGGTGACTGTTTCAAAGAAATCAAGCAGGTTTGAGAGGCAGGATCTGCCATTAACAAAGCCAAACTGTGTATGGTGACATGTCTGTAGGTCCCCAATATCTATATATATATGAGGTTCATGATCCTTGCCATAGCTTTGCAGACCAAGCTATTCAGACGTATGGGGCGAATAGTGTCCAGGATCCGTTAAGGCACCACCTGAATGTAGAGGAACCACTGTTGCTGTACGCCACTCTTTGGCCACATATCATGTAGTAAGGCTGGGATTGAACAGTAGTGTTATGTTTGGGTGTAGCTCTTTTTGGGGTTCATGTAGGACACAGCCTGGGACACTGTCTGGTCCCATTGATGCAGTGTTTATTGCTTTGGAGAGGGCAGCTCTTACCTGAGCATCTGGGATGTCAGGGGGGGGCAGCACTCTGCTGGGAGACATATTTGCCCTTTTGGTGTGGTGGGGGGGAGAAGGTAGCAGTGAACCTGTCCACTAGGATGATGGCAGTGTCTGTGTGTTTGGTATTTCGTGTGACATCTTGGACTACCTCTGAGCATATCTGGGTATTACCACCCAGGTTCCTAACATAACTACAGAAAGCCTTGTGATTATCCTCAGTGTCTTGTGGAATCTTCTCTTAAAGATGGCCTTAGACAATCTTATGAGTGCCTGTAGTTGTCTTCTAATACTCATCAGTGATGCCTTCACATTTTGGGAGTTTGTTGTATCATGTAGTGGCTTCATCCTTCTATTGTATAGTTTGTTTATGGCTGGTGTCCAGCACACAGGACGTCTGCCTTTGGAGGATTGGGTCTTGCTTTCATATGTGATTGCATGATCCATGCATTCCTGAATGTGTCCATAGAATGCCTTTATACAGGTATCTGCAGTCTGGTCCATATTTTCAACAGGCCTGGGGGCTTTAATGGTTTCCACATCATTTATGAGGAGTGTGAACATGCTTGACATGAGCTGTTGACTGACGTCCCGCCCTCCAGACTGAGCAAGGTCAGGGTCACATTTAGCTACCTGTCGGGTGATAGAATGTGCCACATAACACAAGCACACAGGTCACTCCACAGCAAGTACAAGTATGAGGCAGTCATTGTCCATGCTGGTGTGAACAACCTGAGATGTACCTCCCTGGACCACATGGAAAGAGACACAGAGGAGCTCTTACAGCACCCTCTCAAACTCAGGACTCCCACACAGCCTTCATGCTGACACAGGAGAGTATAGATTTCTCTGCAAACACCATCATACTGGGTGACGTCAGCTACCCAAACATAGACTGTGAACATTACTCAAGCCATAATACCCAAGCTCTAGGGTTCCCATAGTTCAGACACTCTTTAGCTATGGAACAGGTAGTCAACTTTCCCACAAGAGGGGCAGATATACTAGACCTGATCATCACAAACATGAGTACAAAATGCTCGCCACTTGAAGTATATCCCTCATTGTTGCAATCGAACCATATACTAATCACACTGGAGTACTGGATCCCCCACATATGCAAACCTCAAACACATTGATGTGTGTGTGGGAAATGCCCCTATTAGCAACTGTGACAGTACACTACAGGATGCAGATTCCTCTTTTGAAACACTGATGATGTCAGCACTCTATAACTATATTACCTGAATTAAAGTTCTCCAGTAGTTCGAATAGTGCGCTCTGCTAATGCGTCTTTCTCCGGTATCATAACATAGTTGGGTAGGGGTTTGAATCCTGCAAAGGGAATGTATGCGTGTTAGTATGAGTGGGGTTTGTGTGTGTGCATAATGCTGTGAGGGAAAAGTGCCTTTTGCCAACTGGGAGAACACACTACAGGGTGCACATCCCTCTTTCTAAACACAGATGATGTCAGCACCCTCCAAGTACAGTATTAGAAAGGATTTCTCCCACTAATGCAAATAGCACACTCTGCTAATGTGTCTGCCTCTAGTGTCATAACACAGTTAGGTAGGGGTTTGAATCTTGCAAATGGAAAGTATGTGTTTTACTGTGGGTGGGGTTAGTGTGTGTGCACAATGGTGGGGGTGGGATGTGGCTTTTGCCAAATGGGGCTATGCGCTGCAGGGTGCACATTTCCCTTAACAAACAGTGATGTTGACAGCACCCTATACAAACAAAACAACAAAAGAGAAGGTGTTGGTACCAATAACGCATGTAAGGTAACACTTCTTCAAGTAATGTCCACAAAACGAAGTAGGATAAATGAACAATCCTTTTACTCTATGCAAACAACATGACAACAGACAACTGCCAGTACTCAGTATAGTGCTACATGCTACTGTAACACGCACATGTACCAGAATATACCTAGATACAGGTTTCCCAGGAGCACACCAGCACTAACAAGTTATACCTGTTACCATTCTTGTCGGCCCCAACACTTGGACCAGACAACAAAGGAGGGGGAGTATCAATATTCATCGCAAATTCTCACACCTCCACATTGATGGCAAAGTACCACATAGGTGTTAAGCCATTGAGTACAGAAGACGTAATTGGGGACCTGGGGAACAAACTTGATAGCAATCTGTCATTTGTCAACCACATGGCCAACGTGGATTGAAAGACATGTTATATAGCCCAGCTAATCATGAAGGGATTCACATGTACAGCAGGGGAGGTCATTGTGCCTCTTTACTCATCCATCATCAGGCCTATAATTGAGTACAATGCACCTTTTGGGATGTACCTAACCAGACACCTACAGCAACTGGTAAAGCCCAACAGTACCTCATCAAGAGGATCAAAGGGCTCAAACAGATGCCATATGCTGCCCAGTTAAAGAAAATCCAGCTGGACTCAGTGGCATACTGCCTGTTCAGAGGCAATCTGTGCCTGCCATATACAGCCATGTCCAACCCAGAAGTAATGAACATGCTGCACCTCAGGAAATCAAAGTCCCATACAGCCACACGCTCAGGAGACCCGAACCTTAGCACTGACATAAATAGGACATGCTGGAGGGGCATATTCCTAACCCAGAGGCTCCCTTCACTCTGTAATGAACTCACAGTACAGGTTAGGCAGAGTCCCTCATTGACTCTCTTCCATAGGAATTTGGATGAGTGGATGGAGATCATAGTTGTACCCCGGGTATCACTTCTATGTCACTGTTAGACAGAGGCACAGTATACTAACCTCGGAAAAGGGCATAGCAGCATAAATTTTAATTGGGTGGCAAAAGACACATTCTACTAGGCTTATCAATGCCCTAGGGCAAATAGCCTGGTATGAACCTATGAACCTATGTGTACTGCTATAGTACTTCTGCCATATGTTGCATATGTGTGTGTGTTGTGGGGGATGCACAGGTAATGGCCAGATATTTCTGCACAGGCAACACGTCTGAAACACTCTGGGTGTTCATCCCTACATACTGTATGTGTGTTGCCATCCAACCCTGTGATGTGGACACACATTACTCAGCCTGGATATACATATCCCAACAACACCACAAGCACAGTACACTACCTTGCTATGTATGCATGTAATTACACAGTTATTCACTAGTTAGGACTGTGATGCTATCCATGCAGCCCACTGGGCCAGTGGAAGCCCCAACACACACTGCTGGCCCCTTTACAAAAGCTTACCACAGACATCCCACATAGTGCATGTACTGTGCACACACATATCTAACCCAGACAGTATGCACACCACTTACTTATCCTGTCCAGTGGACTACAGATACAGGCACATTGTATAACAATAGCAGGAGGCTACTGCAGCACAGGGCAGATTCACATGAAGGCAAGGCATCTGTGGTCAGCAGTGTTAAGATGCTTCACATTCACCAAATGCACAGATATTGGCAACATTGTTGCAGACAGTTTAGGTGCAGGTACCCCCCCCCATTCTCCTACACAAGTGGAATTAGTTATCACAGATGACTGTAACCTCCCTATCATCTCACATGTCCAGGTGAGGGCCACCCTCAACATTGCAGAACACATAGCATCACTGTTACAAAATAGTATCCCTGGATGTGTGATACGTTCACCCCTAGAGGACATAGCACCACATTACAGACTGATAATAATCCCTGGCCATACTACAGGATATGTACCTGAACAGTGCCATACATACACAGTGGTCCCACTCCAATGAGGAGGAACCTCTACTGACCCTGGGAACTACTGCATCATATGCATAACTGGCCTTGTGTTCTAAGCTATGGAAGTTTTAAGTATGGACAAAATGTACAGCAATATTACATATGTATATATTTCAGGGCTATGTACACACAACCTATCTCATGGACATACCTATAGGTAGTGAACTATGATACATTTGGAGGTGTCACAGTAAACACAGTATTAACCTGCTACTTTGCATTACCTGTGTTTGTGGCAGCTGTTGCTGTGTCAGTGGTGCTGCTTGCTGCTGCTGCTGGTTTTGCTGCTGGCTGTCTTTATTTCTGTTTTTTTCTCTCTCTTTCTCTGTCGGTTTTGTGCAATGAATATATTGCATGTGTGGAGTGTGGGTACTGGATGCTTTTGTAGGTATCTGCATAGGTCCATGTGATGGCCTCTGCACCAATTGTAAGGCAGCATTTGCTAATTGCATGCAGCCAGTTGTGTACTGATTGCATGTCTCACTGTGATTTCAGGACAGTGCTATAAAAGGGTATGTGAGATAGGCGTTGCCCTTTCAGATTGTAAGGGCGTGGACCATGCTGGTATGCTGTTGACCGTGTTCTGTGAGTGTGAAGGTTAGTACGTCTCTCATGCTTCATGCTGTGTTGTAAATTCAGGTTGCTGCATTTCTCTCACCTGTTCCCTGTAGTGAATGTGTATGCATACTGACACCTACAACTATATTTCATATGTATTGCTATATATATATATGTGTACATATACATACTTTCATATATGGACATTAGCTGACATTATTGGGTACAAGCTAACAATTAGCAGGGCTGTTTCTGTTAACACTACACTAGTATGGGGATCCAGTAATTGGGACAGTAAAAGTCTGCCTGACATGCTTTGGGTAGTACACATATTATATTGCCTTTATCTTCATTCCTACTATTACATGTTCCACTTCTTTTAGCACTATATTCCTGTATGAGAGTCGTGGCTTACTGGTAGGTCATACAGACTAGTGTTACAATGGTCTTGCGGTAGGGCCTACTAGTATGCTTATATTTTGCTTTCAAATTGAGTACAGGGCCTATCAATCAAAGTGCTGGAGGCACCTTTAAGCAGTTAAAGGGGTTAGTAGGTCTCACAGGAGTCAAGCTGTGTTGCAGATTCTGGTTGCTGCATTTATCTTCACTGTTTCCTGTAGTGAGTGTGTATGGATACTGACACCTACCACTATATTTCATATGTATTAATATATGTATATATATATATATATATATATATATATATATATATATATAATATATGTATGTGTACATATACATACCTTCATATATGTACATTACCTTACATTATTATGTACAAGCTGACAATTAGCAGGGCTGTTTCTGTGAACACTAACGTAGTATGGGAATCCAGTAATTCAGGCATTAAAAATCTACCTGACATGCTTTGGGTAGTACACATCCTATATTGCCTTGATATTGATTCCTACTATTACATGTTATATTTATTTTAGCACTATGTTCTTGTATGGGAGTCATGGCTTAGTGGTTGGTCATACAGACTAGTGTTACCAGGGTCCTGGGTTCGAGACTTACAGTAGGAATTTATTTTTCTTTCAAACTGAGTATAGGACCTGTCAATCAGTGCTGAAGGCACCTTTACGCAGTTAAAAGGGTTAAGTCTCACAGGAGCCAGGCTGTGTTGTAGATTGTGGTTGCTGCATTTATTTTCACTGTTCCCTGTAGTGAGTGTGTGTGAATATTGACACCTACCACTATATTTCACATGTATTATTATATTTATATATATATATATATATATATATATATATATATATATATATATATATGTACATATAATACTTTCATATATGTACATTACCTTACATTATTATGTACAAGCTAACAATTAGCAGGGCTGTTTCCGTGAACACTAAACTAGTATGGGAATCCAGTAATTCAGGCATTAAAAATCTACCTGACATGCTTTGGGTAGTACACATCTTATATTCCCTTTATATTGATTCCTACTATTACATGTTATATATATTTTAGCACTATGTTCTTGTATGACAGTCATGACCAAGGTCCTGGGTTCGAGACTGACAGTGGATATTTATTTTTCTTTCGAAATGAGTACAGGACCTGTCAATCAAAAGCGCCAAAGGCACTTTTAAGCATTTAAAACCAGGTCTGCGCTCGTTTGCGCGGAGCTCACGCATGCGCACTGGCGGTCAGCTCCGCGCACACAAGCGCACACCTGCGCTATTTTCTTTGAAAGAAAAGAAAAAGGGGTGACAGGAAAGTGGTGAAAAAGGGGTCACAAAGAGGATAAGACAGTAGGGAAACAAGCTTGGAATTTGCAGGAAGGATGTAGGTGAGGCCCATAGCTGCCCATGTCTTTCTCAGCAACAGCTGTGCATTTGTATGCAATTTGGTGTGAAATTTGAAACCTTCCACCCCTGAGAGAGGTGTCGGGACAACATTAATACCTGTTGTACAGCCAATTGTAATTAACAGTTTCAATGTCCAGCGGACGTGTGCAACATGGACAGCTATGTATGGGGCGTAATTTTTTTGTGGGTACAGAGTGCCCTTTTTTTTTTTTATCAGGTGAGAGTGGTATGTCAGGTGAGGTAGTCGGTATAGCTGGGGAGGTAGGTTGGGTAGGTTAACAGACAAGACGCATACAGGGGCGGTGTATGACACGTGGGGGGGGTTACACAATTGACGGGGACGGAGGTTGGGAATATCCAAGGCACATGAGCCCACCGATGGCAACAGTGGAACTGATATCCCCACCCATAGGCAGTTGCCACTGTTCCTTCACAGCCCAGGACGGGGCTGTGCTGGGGGCTGTGCAGTTGGGACAACGGGCAAGCCCGTAAGCTGTGCCACCCGGGCCTCAAGCTGGCGTAGGGGCCCAAGAACAGAGTCTTGGATCTCCCTTCGCACCACAGACCGGACACCTTGGAGGGTGAGTGGACGTGCTCCTCCGGCCACGCTTGCAGAGGGGGGACAGGCCCCATCCCCTGCAGCGCTTCCACCCGAAGGTGGCACAGGGCCACTGGAGGAGGGTCCGGCCTGGGCACTAGTGCCAGGTGCAGTCGCCAGCTGAAGTGGGAGAGGTGGGTCTGCTGGGACCTGCCTTCCCAAGCATTCTAGGTTTGTGTGTATGTTATGTTAGTTTGGGTTAGTGGCATATTATTCCATTCAAATTAGTTGTAACAGCATGCATTGGTATTCCCATTAAACAAACACCCAGATATTAACGGGCATATCAATATCACATGCATTATTTGAACGGAAATACACAATCGAACAACATGCAGGGTTGATTAATGGCAACAGGCCATCAGGTTTGCAGGTTTGCAGGTATGACCAGGGCACATGCAACAACAGACATGCATATATTTTTGAAACAGGACAAATGTCCATGGTTAATGAAATGTTCACATACCAATATTTAGTGGGTTTTTTAATTTGCAATTATAGGGTGGGGTGGAGAAAGAAAATGATGACATATTCATAAATTATACATTGATATACATTTGTAATAGAAACTTGTGGGTGATAGTTTACAAATGATTTTTACTTGACTGTCATGCTAGACCCATGCTAGACCTGTTACAGATACATCACTATCCTAGTTATTTTGAATTTGATCAGATACATCATCCTGCTACACTTTGATGACAGGGCAGGGGACAACTATGGATGTTTAGTATGTCGGACAATCATTCATTCTATCTGCAAATTGCTGACTGTGATCACCATATACAGATTTTGGCCTGAACATTCAAGAGTCAGACACACTGAAATCAGTTTGGGATGTTAAGTTTTAATTCCCACATGCATTTAGTTCTGTAGAACCACACTGAAGCTTATATATTCAGGTGTTATTACTACTTTATTCATTGATACATGACCCTTTCTGTCACTCTCACACATCCTGCAATTTCACAGTTCAGGTTGGTACTTCTAGGCTTTGTTCACATATTAGACCTGTGGGGATTCCAACACTTTCCAGCAGCCTCACTTCTGTCATGATTCAGCATTTCAACAGGGGTATATCTCACATGTGATTACCTCAGATTCTGAAGCTGTACTCTTGAGACTACTGCAGGTTATACTACATTTAATTAATGGTGGGACATCTGTATTACAGCACTATTTATTTCTATCACTTATATTTCCAGTTTCACTTGCATACTGATGAACTTGTTGCAGCCATACCTGCAGACGTTTACTTGCTGCTTGCACATTCTATTACTTTTAAGCAATACACTGCAGTGTTCTGCTACATGCTACACTATAATATTTATTTACAAGTACTAGGTGGGGTTACTAACCTGCATGGTGGCACAGCCGCACCAGCCTGCGGTCATGTGTCTGTCGATTCATAGAGCGGACACCTGCAGCTGTAATACAAAACAAGTAATATTGGGATACACATCTCCATGGTATCAGCTAGTTGAATTCCTTACATACATAAGTAAAATGTAACTTACTCAGTAGTGGGGCGTTGGGCATATCCCGGGCCTCCTGGATCCATTGGGTCAACTGGTCTTGCTTACGTCGTTTCAGGTCCGCATGGTGGTGACGGACCTGCTCACCAGTGCGTGGAATCCCAGTAGCACTAGTAAGATCATGAGCCAACTGGTCCCATGCCTCCGCCCTGAAAGCTCCCCATGAGACCTGGCCTGCTCACCAGTGCGTGGAATCCCAGTAGCACTAGTAAGATCATGAGCCAACTGGTCCCATGCCTCCGCCCTGAATGCTCCCCATGAGACCTGGCCCTGCATGAGTTGGGCCTCATGATGGTGAACTAGGAGCCAGACCATGTATCTGGACTCCTCAACGCCCCACCGCTGTGCTCGAAAGCAACGTCCCTCCCCTACTCCACTCATTCTGCCTGCAGGTGTATTCTACAATCGTTTATGCTGTGTATTCCCACCTATGGGGCTTATATATGCCGATTTTCCCGCACATTTCTATGATTGTCCGGTTTAGAATTGTATCTACTTCACAGAAACTGCTTTATCATGCTCCATTTTGGATTACATCCTATATATATGCTATTTCTGCATTTCTAAGTACTGCTGTCATGGCTTAGTGGTTTAGTATCTTGACTCTAGTGCATGGTATCCTGGGTTCGAATCTGACCACTGAATTTTAATTTTTATGACTGTCTAGAAATGACTTCAGGACCTGTCAATCAAACATGCCAAAAGCACTTTTAAGCACTTTAAAACCAGGTCTGCGCTCGTTTGCTCGGTGCTCACGCATGCACACCGGCGGTTAGCTTGTGGGAGCGACGCGCAAACGGTGTGCGCTGGGTTACACCTTAACTGGCTAGTAACACACATGTTAAACTAAGCACAGCTAGTTGCACACAGTTTGAACTTGTTAAACCAGTGCTTAGCTCTGAGCAAGCAATTTGCAGATTGTGAAACACTACTTAGCTACGGGCACTCTGTCTCACTGCAGTTTAGCTTTCAGTACATTTCTAACAATTTTTATTCTTGTATTACTTGGAAATATATGCTCCATTTCATTCCATTTTACAAAAGGAAATACTTTTACATTTGTACAATACTGTCAGGGGCCTTTTTAGTGCTTATTTACCAAAAAAAAAAAGGGTGTTGTGTGGGCTCGAACCTTGCCTGCCTGCTCTCAAGCCGACAACTCTACCGCTCTGCTATTACTTCTTGGCTTACTTTGCATATTTAGATGTCCTTCAAGGATGCATCTGCAGTCCTAACATATGGGTTGTCCTGCCTCAGGCAGCCCTTCGGTCGGCCGGATTCCAAAGTCTGGGTCTGGCCTCGGCTGATGTCGCACTTCACCCGACGTCACAGCTGCTGGGGTATAAAGGCATCAGCCGACACCATTTTCCTCAGTCTTTCTTGCCGCGCGGTGCCCGAAGCAGAAGCTGTTCGCAAGTGCCGGTCGGTCAGATCCAGAGATTTCTACTACCGAAGACTTCTAAAAAAGCTAAGTACCCCGTTGGGGACTCTTTCTTGCCTCAGCCGATGTCAGACAAAGTAAATAATTGTTTAACTTGTGGGAAACAAATACCTCATAAGGATTTCCACTCTTACTGCCTTCCTTGTTTAGGCCCAGACCACGACGTATCAGCTTGTCTAGCCTGTGCTTCCTTCAACCGACGGATGCTTAGACGTATATAATGCTTGTGCAATTAATGGATTAATTAATTGTTTCAAATGGTATATAAATCACTGGCACCATATTATTCATTATTCTGAAGAAGTCTGCATTCGGCAGATGAAAGCGCTAGATCTGTAATTGTGTTTTAACAATAGTTGTTTATTAAAGTACTGAGGTCTGTATACACGGAGTTTCATTCTTGGATTGGTTTATGAGAACTTTATTTTTGGTGGATTTGTACAATACTGTCAGGGGCCTTTTTAGTGCTTATTTACCAAAAAAAAAAAAAGGGTGTTGTGTGGGCTCGAACCTTGCCTGCCTGCTCTCAAGCCGACAACTCTACCGCTCTGCTATTACTTCTTGGCTTACTTTGCATATTTAGATGTCCTTCAAGGATGCATCTGCAGTCCTAACATATGGGTTGTCCTGCCTCAGGCAGCCCTTCGGTCGGCCGGATTCCAAAGTCTGGGTCTGGCCTCGGCTGATGTCGCACTTCACCCGACGTCACAGCTGCTGGGGTATAAAGGCATCAGCCGACACCATTTTCCTCAGTCTTTCTTGCAGCGGTGCAAGCAGAAGCTGTTCAAGTGCCGGTCGGTCAGATCCAGAGATTTCTACTACCAAGACTTCTAAAAGCTAAGTACCCGTTGGGACTCTTTCTTGCCTCAGCCGATGTCAGACAAAGTAAATAATTGTTTAACTTGTGGGAAACAAATACCTCATAAGGATTTCCACTCTTACTGCCTTCCTTGTTTAGGCCCAGACCACGACGTATCAGCTTATCTAGCCTGTGCTTCCTTCAACCGACGGATGCTTAGACGTCGGTCGGAGTTTGCAGAGCAGTTTTTTGGTCCCGCTTTTGCATACAAAATGCCGTCGGAGACTCCGACTACGCAATTAGCCAAAAAGCGCAAGGAAAAGGACCGACACTCGCGGTCCGCGGTTTTGGCTGAAATCACGGTTAGGTCAACCGCGAGTGTCTCAGTTTCGGCTGAAACAGAGTCCTCGGTTCTTCCTTCGGCCGAAAGCATGCCTCCGATAGCCGAGGCCTCACAGAGCTTGGCTGAATCTGCTACTGAAATTACCCCTGCAGAAGCAGGCACCCAGGATTTGTCAGACACTATTCCTTTAGACATATCTACCCCTGCACGTGGGGCTGCTAGACCCCCTGCTTCTATGTCTATCAAGGCTTTTTCCAGGGCTAAAGCAGCTAAATCTTCTAAGGCCTTACCTGCTAAAACTCCCTCACACAGGCCTACCTCCAGTTCCCAAATGCTCAGCCTGGCTGAGGATCTCATTTCTTTGATCAGGGGATCCCAACCTCACCCAGACAGGGCCTCTTAACTTCCTCCAGATAAGAGGCCTAGGACTGAACCCCCAGAACCTGTCTCTACAGACTATTCTTCGGATGACTCAGATATTTCAGACCCTCAGGAAGGCCCATATTCTCCTTATGAGGATTCTGATGCAGAAGACTCCATTCCTTCTGCTTCTCCTCCTGAAGAATTTTCTTTTGGGGAAACCTTACATGCTATGAGGGAACACTTCCAATGGCAGGGCCAGGATTTTTCAGATTCAAGGAAAAGGCTAAGGACTTTTTTACACTTACACAGCATAGGCCTTTAGCCATTCCTCCAGTACTAACAGTTGTTGATGATGCATATAATGATGCCTGTACTGCCCCTGATTCTCTTCCTCCGGCCCCTGCCAAGCCTGACAGATATTACAGGGTCCCGGACACACACTACCATTTGTATAAGGCTCCTGTTGCAGACCCTGAAACCATTTCACAGGGCCCTAAAGGTGTGGCAGCTGCCTCTGCCAAAAACCCTCTCCCCTCTGAAAGGGAATCTAGAGCATTAGAGAGATGGGGTAAAAAGGTTTATACTTCTGCTACTCTTTCAGCCAGGGCCTTAAACTGTCAATTTCACATGATTCAGTACCAGGAATTTTTGTTAGACCAGCTAAATAAAAAAACTGTCCTCTCCTGAACCTATAGACCGCAAGTCCCTTCAGGATTTGGTACATAACTCTCAGCAGGTCAGTAACCATTTCTTAAAATGTGGCTATGATGCACTGGAGGCTTCCTTTAGATCAGCTATGACTGGAACAGTGATTCGAAGACATGCCTGGTTAAAAGAACAATTCTTACCAGACCATGTTAAGTCAAAACTCATAGATGCTCCTATGGAGAAACAAAGTTTGTTTGGCTCCCCTGCACAGGAGGTTCTAAAGAAGGTGGAAGAAAAAGCAAAATCTGTCCAAACAGTCAAGGATTTCTTACAGGTCCAACCTCCGAGGTTTAGCAGAAATTGGCCTTCGAAGAATTGGTCCTTTCCAGACACCGCCAGAGCTCAGAGAGGCAGAGGTCAATCCAGGGGTGCCTACAGGGGACGTCAGTGGCAACCTACCAACCAGAGAAGTACTGCCACAGATTCAACTACAACCACTTCCACAGGACAGACTCAATGACTTGGCTCTGATTCCGCCTACCAGGGAACAACTGGAAGCACCCCTGGGCGGAAAACTAGCCTTATTTTCCAACAACTGGCATTACATTACAGGAGACAAATGGACTTTACAAACAATAGACAAGGGCTACAGGTTTCACTTCCACAGTCTACCAAAAAAGAGAGGAATGCCAAACCTACCACCAAGCCAAAAAACAGACGCTCTAAGACAAATCAACAACTTACTAAGGATGAGAGCTATAGAAAAGGTACCTATGGAACAAGGCCAAGGATTTTACTCCAGGCTTTTCCTTGTACCAAGAAAAGAAAATCAATGGAGACCTATTCTCGACTTGTCCGCTCTGAACACATACCTCATTGTTCCAAAATTCAAAATGCTGACCCTCCAGCAACTTCTTCCCATGCTGGGCAAGGAGTCTTGGCTGGTGACTCTTGATCTCAAGGAGGCATACCTGCACGTCCCTATACGACCAGATTGCAGAAGACACCTCAGATTTCTTGCAGGATCAGAGCATTATCAATTCTCAGCATTGCCCTTTGGCTTATCTACTGTGCCCAGAGTATTCACGAAATGCCTGGCATCAGTAATTGCTCATTGCAGGCTTCAGGGAATTCAAATTTACCCATACCTGGACGACTGCCTAATGCAAGCGGACAACAAGGCAAAACTAACAAAAGATTTGGAAAAGGTCATACAACTGTTGCAAGCCTTGGGATACACAGTCAACATGCAAAAGTCAAGACTAGTACCATCCCAAAGGATAACATTCTTGGGTGCAGAACTGGATACATCCACTCAGATGGCGTTTCTCACAGAAGAAAAACAAAAACAACTACCAGTCTATTTCATGACATTAACAACACAAACTCAGCTTACTGCAAGGAAAGTCCTGCAAGCCCTGGGTTACATGGCATCCTGCATAATATTGATTCCGCATGCCAGGCTGCATATGAGAAAGTTGCAATGGTACCTAAGGAATGTATGGTCTCAACACAAGCACAGTCTAGAAGCCCAGATTCCAATAATTCCATGCCTGAAGCAAGAATTCCTGTGGTGGGCTCAGGCCTGTCAGTTGAACAGAGGGCTGCCTTTCCACAAACCTCATCCAAGCCAGACCATCACCACAAACGCCTCAGACCTAGGCTGGGGCGCACACATGGTGGACAAGTGTATACAAGGCCTATGGACCCAAGACCAGTGGAATCTACACATAAATCTAAAGGAAATGCTGGCAGTGAAACAGGCGATCCAGGCATTCAGACCATTCCTTCAACAAGGTCACCTACTGATAAGGACGGACAACACCACAGTCATGTGGTACATCAACAAACAGGGAGGTACACACTCATATCCTCTATGCCGGATGGCAATGGACCTGTGTAATGTGGCCCTGAATCTCAACATTAAACTTCAGGCCAGATTTGTACCAGGAAAAGAAAATTCACTAGCAGACACCTTAAGCAGAACTACCACGGATGCTCACGAATGGATGTTGCATCCAGATATCTTCAAAACCATAACAAAGAAATGGGGACTACCAGAGATAGACCTGTTCGCCTCCCCACACAACCACCAATTGAAGAAATTCTGCACAAGAGCATACCACCCACTTGCTTGGAGGGTGGACTCCCTCTCCTTCAGCTGGAAAAACCTGACAGCATATGCATTCCCACCTCTTCCTTTGATGTACAAAGTCCTACTGAAGATCAAAGAGGATCAGCCAAGGGTAATCCTGATAGCTCCAGACTGGCCGAGACAACATTGGTACCCGCTACTGAGAAGCATGTCTCGGACACACGCATGGCCTCTACCTCTATGTCCCTTACTTCCAACACAGAACAACTACAAGATCCTACATCCAAACTTGAAAACACTGCAGCTAGCTGCTTGGAATATTGCATAAAACAAAATAACCCAGATCTATCTCAGAGGGTTAAGGACATTATCCTGGAGGCTCGCAGACCCTCCACAAGGAAAACTTATTCAACAAAATGGAAAAGATACCTCATTTGGAGTGCAGCAAAGGGAGAAAATGTCTCATTGGCAAACATAGCACACATCCTGGAATACTTAGCAGAACTGTTCCACAATGGCCTGTCCTACTCCTCCATTAAGATTCATGCATCAGCAATTTCAGCAGAATACAACATGGATCCTCCTGTCTTCTCTCATCCTCTACTCAGGCAGTTCTTGAGAGGAATCAAAAATGTAAAGCCTCCAAGGAAACCACCTTTACCTACATGGGATCTCAACTTTGTGCTGGAAAAGTTAACACTTCCCCCTTTTGAACCAGCAACAACAGCAGATTTACAATTCTTGTCTTGGAAAACTGCTTTCCTGCTAGCAATCACTTCAGCAAGAAGGGTATCTGAGTTACAGGCATTAATGGCAGTACAGCCCTTCCTTATCTTCCATCAGGATAGAGTGTCTCTGAGAACTAACCCTACCTTTATGCCAAAAGTGGTCTCCAGAGTATTGAACCAAGCGATTCATTTACCTACATTCTTCCCCAACCCACAGAACAGGGGGGAAAGACTGCTACATACCTTGGATGTGCACAGACAATTACGCTACTATCTGGACAGAACTAAGACCAACAGAAAAACTGACCAGCTTCTGGTAGCATATGCAACAGGAATGCAAGGAAAAGCAATTTCAAAACAGACAATCTCAAAATGGATAGGAAATTGCATTCGATTTTGCTACTCTTTTCATGGAAAGACAACTCCTGAAAATATCCGACCTCATTCCACAAGAGCTACAGCCACCATTACAGCTTTCCTACGAGGAGTGGCTACCAAAGACATTTTAGAAGCTGCTACTTGGAGCTCCGTGCATACATTTGCCAAGCATTATAACCTTCCTTTATACTCCAGATCCCGAGCAGGTTTTGCAACTGCTGTGTTGCAAGGGATCTTGACTACACCATCTTTATCTTAGTGCCTCCTCCCCCAGTTTGGCTATGGTATTCTACCCATATGTTAGGACTGCAGATGCATCCTTGAAGGACATAGTACAGTTTTGTACCTACCATAAATGTAGATGTCCGATAGGTATGCATCTGCAGTCAGGATTACCCACCCTCCTTCCCCTCTGTGGTATTCCTAGGGTATTTACCCTTCTTTTAGCTAGCTGGGGGAATCTATTATGGTGTATTTGTTTGTATATATATATATATATATGTGTATATATATATATATATATATATATATATATATATATATATATATATATATATATATATATATATATATATATATTTTTTTTTTTTTTTGCTCTCTACTGTTTGGAATTATTTGCATTTATCCAAATTTAGCCTTCCTAGAGGGCACCTGGCATCTGGGGCAAGAAACACTGAGGAAAATGGCGTCAGCTGATGCCTTTATACCCCAGCAGCTGTGACGTCGGGTGAAGTGCGACATCAGCCGAGGCCAGACCCAGACTTTGGAATCCGGCTGACCGAAGGGCTGCCTGAGGCAGGACAACCCATATGTTAGGACTGCAGATGCATACCTATCGGACATCTACATTTATGGTAGGTACAAAACTGTACTTTCTTATATCCTTTTCCACTGATTGCTAACTGCAGTTGCGCTAGTAGCACACCCGCGCACACAGTAGCAAACATTTACGGGGTTTAAAAAAAATAAAACAGTTTTTATTTTCATTTTATAACATCTGTTCACTCTTTACATTGCTGGTCTGTGGGGGCATGTGTTGTGTAGTGTGTTTATTCACATTTCCATGGCCTTTCTCGTGGCTGTTTACTTTCAGCCATTATAGACTTCCGGGGGCGTGTCAGCTTGCAGGGCTTAGCCAACGGACACGCCCCTTACTGTTTTACATGGTCCGTGTAAGAGTTACAGTGTGATTCAGCATACCTCATGCATATGCATGACATGCTGGCATCACACCGTTTAACTGCAGCCTCCGTGTAAGAGTTATAACTCTTACACGGAGGCTTCCTGTATCTGGCCCTATGTTTCTGAACATATGTCCGTTTATAACCACATGTGATTTAAGTACACATATAAGTACACAGATATTCTTAAATTGCTCCAACAATTTCAGTCTGTGTGTTTGTGTGTCTGCACACAATAACATTTATTTTAGTTATTTAAACTTTGTTGACCAGATTAGTCCCACTAGTCCTATGGTCCCTTTCAGGGGAGACCCAAGGGGATATTCATATAGATTAGGAGAAATTTGGCCAGGGCACCAGGAAAATTCCCTTACTTTTTTCGAAGTGCCATGGTATCTTTTACACCTTCCTGAGCTACTACCAACTCAGGCAGATGGGATTTTAGTTTAATATTTATCTGGGCAGCACACTCAGGAATGCAACATTCCACTCTATGCAATACAGCAGTATCTATGTTGGAAAAATGAATCCAACCACCTAGTGTGGGAGTAGAACCCACAGTCTTTTTTGATCTTCCAGTATCAGTAGCAAGTGTGCTATCCACTGTGCCACTGACAAGAATACGTTTACTCAAGTCTGGTGTGTAGGGTCATAATTTAAGAGGTGCAAAAAATGATCTGTTTCTTTTGTGATGGTCCAGTCATGCAGGGTTTCTTCATTAAGATAATGTGATCTGAAGACCATTGGTGCTCAAACATGGCAAACACTAAGTTATTATAGTCTGTATTTTTGCTGGACAATCGAATGGCATTTGCTTTGATAAGAATGGCGACCTTTGCTTTAGTGAAGACTGTGTTATGTTTGTCTTCCTCTTTCATGTAGGCTTGAACTTTTGCTTCCCATTTGTATTTAAAGCCAAGCTGTCTCCATTGTTAAGCAAATTCCATGATCCTTCTTCACACTTCTCTGCCTGAGTAATTCATTATCATTCATTACCGAGGGGTTGCAAGGTTGTAAGTAGCATGATGGTCAAGGGGATATGAGCTTTAGCTCCTGTACCATGTTTGTCAGTATTTAATGTGTGGCAGTATAGCACTTTTTATAAATGTAACACAGCTTTACTATAGCTTATTTCACTTGTGTTGCACCTTCCTTTGGAAGAACAATAACATTTTCTGTTTATAGCAGTCTTCTTCACATATCTCCATTATTTCTAGACTCTGCATTTCTTGAGAAACCCTCAAGAAACAAAGATTAAAGTAAAACAAAAATAAATATATAATTACAGAAGTCATGCTACCCAGTTCCTTGCTTAGGAAGCCTGTCTGCATTTGCATTATTAATGCCACTTCTGCACTTGATGGTCATGTTAATAGGACTGCAGTCCCAAACTCCATCTAAGAAGCTTGCTGTTTTGCCCACTAGGTCTGTATTGTTCCTTTAAAGAAAAAGTCTGTTACTATCATTAAATTCCTACCATGCACATAGGTTTAAAGGTTTTGGAGGGCCCACACTATCCAAAGCACTCAGTTGAATGGCTGATTTATGGTTCTTTTGGCTACAAGTTTACAGCTGAGGTGTTTTACTTAATATTCTTCGTATGAAGAAATCTGGCTTGCACCCTGTGGTTTGAAGCATCTACTTACACATTACATTTCTGTCTATAATCAAGGTAATCTAGTACCAGGGGTCCACTCCAGAACTGTTTGAGCTTCTGGAATGCCTGCTCTCAAGCTTGTGTCCAGATAACATTATCTGGCTTTTTATTTCAGTAAGGATGGAGTGTTTTTGAACTGTAGTCAGAAGCAAATTTCTGTAATACCCTGCTTGTCCCACGGATCAACCTTACCTGCTTTTTAGTAAACAGGGTGTGCCATGTCTGGATAGCTTTTGCTTTGGCATGTTCTGGCCAAATTTTACTGCCATCCACCTGATGATCAATGTGCAGTAGCTCTACTGTTTATGGGATTTCTTTGCCTTAACATTTAACCCAGCCCTTTTTAATCTGCCTAGCATGTCTTTGACATGTTGAAGGGATTCCTGTCCGGATTGATGCTTTGGCAGTGTTACTTTTGTAGGCTACAGCATAATCTCCAGGTCCTGCTAGGATGCAGTCTTCCAGCCTCTGGGATATTACTAGGCTGCTTTTAATCCCCAAAAGCATTTTAGTGAATTCATACACCCCAGATGAGGTAACAGATAGTGACCTCTCCCTTGCTGCGAGAATCTAGGTTACTTGTCAGTGACCTTTAGGTCAGTAGTAATCGGATACTTTGTCCAATTAGGACACACTAAAGCTTTATCCATCCTGAGCATGGAATATGTATCTGCTTTTAAGTGACTTTTTTTTTTTTTGTAGTTTACAGGAAACTTTCCATTTGGTCTTTTAACACTAACACCACTTTTGAGAGGCCAAAGAAGTACTGAATTCCTGAATTATCTGCAGATCTAACATTTTCTGAAGTTCCTCTCGCATTTACTTGACTTGCTCAAGCACCTTGCATGGAACCTCTGAGTGTCTATTGGGCTCCTGTGCCTGATTTTTGTTCTACAAGATGGGTAGCTTACCAGTGAACATGTCCTCGGCCACAAAGCATCGCACAGATGTCTTGAACCTGAGGACAGAATAGCTCCTGTGATAATCTTACGTCCTCCACTGGGGTTTTAATTTGTCTTTCTAAGGAGTTCTACTGCCTCAGATCCCGTGATTGCTCTTGTGACATGCTGCTAATACTTAAGTACTTTAGTCCCTTTATTTCAAGTACTTGAGCCCCTCTGTTTTATACTAGGGGCTTTACCATATTTATGTGATGGACCCTGTGTGTTTGCTTCCTGCCCTGTAACTCATGTTGCATACTTTTTACATTACATTTAAAGGATCTTCTGTGCTGCTGCCTGTACTTACTCTGCCAAACAAGAATAATGACCGTGACCTTCTGTTTAACTGTTCTTCCTTGGGCCATGCTGTCTGGTCATACCAGACTTTTTGCTATCACTGTTCCTTGATAGGTGTTCTTGGGCCAGTCCTATAGTCTTCTTAAGCTTGGCCTTGAAATTTAAGGCAGACTGTACAACAGACTGTAGGAATAACACTCACTGTTCCACTTATTGTGGATTAAATCAAGTGGCTGAGTCAGCCCAGTGGCAGAGAGAGAGAGAGAAATGACTGACTATAACCCAGGTGACCCAAGTTCATTTAGCAACTGACTGTGCTGTCAAAAAGGATGAATCGTGGAGGTCTCTCAAACACCAAGAGCAGAGGCCTGTATAGGGAAAGGCATACACTGTGGCTGCCTAAACTAGTAACTGTAGCTCCTGACCCTCAAATAAGGAAGTGAATGTGCATGAACATGGTGGGAGCTTTGGCAGTCCCTGCAGTGATGCAGGTGTGCACCTTATTCAGGGGTAGGGATTATGGTCATAATACAAATATTTTCATGTGGCCGGATGCTGGCAAGAGTGTGAACACCCATGATATCTGCTTGGATGATGGCCCCCCTCACACAGGTTTTCACCCTGGGAGATGTATTGAGGATCCCCACCATCAAGGAACCAATGGGCTTGTGTGCCTTTGGGGAGTCTTGGTGGTCAGTGGACAGAGTGAATAAAAAGATTAAGAAAAATCAAGGGGCCTTCTCATCCTGTGACCATACAGGTAAAAAAAAAACTGTAGATTCTTGATGCTTCTTATTTTACTTGAGGAAGAAATAAGGAGGTACTTGTCCCCATTTCCCTTGAACTGTTCTGCAAACACTCTTAACATGGATTTAAGAATAGAGTTGAACCTTTCCACCCAACATTTGTGGATGGTGAAGGGGTGGGGGCTTTAACTGGTGTTCTCCACAGCACTTCTACAAGCAAGTCAGCAGGTCTAGTACAAAGTTAACCTCTTGTTATTACCTCCGAGGGAAAGTACACCTTTCTGAAAATCTCCAGAAGAGCATTTTTTACCTTCTCGGTCTCTACAGAGAATAAGTCCACTCCCTCAGTGTACCTAGTAGCATAATCCTTCACTACAAAAATCTGTGTAAAAGGTTTCAGTGTTACATGTGCTTGGTGCTGAGGTACTAAGAGACCCCATAGTGTCCATGTTTACCATCTGAAATGATTTTTCATTAAAAGGCAATGGCAGCGAAGCAGCTTTATCTGTACCTACTGTCTTGAAAACCTTTTGGCACTGTTTCCACAATGTGAATAATCGCTTGCCTAAGTAGGTGGCTAGGGATACAGATAATAGGCAAGAGGGGGCTGGAATTTATTGAAGAAAACTGACAAAGGAACCAAGGTATTGGGAGCAAATAACTAGAAAGGGAAAGGTAATAGAATGGGAAGAGGCCAAGAACTTATTTGGACTGAAGGTTGGAGATTGCCTTCCCTGTCAAGGACTGATATCAGAGTGTAGGCAAAGAGAAAGAAATAGGGGGATCCTAAATAAAAGACCATCACTAGTACAATTTTTAATAGAATCTAGAATAGAAGCTGCCTTCAAAAAGGGATTAATTAATACAGCATATAACATATTGCATGATAAGTATAAGAATTAATCAGAGGAGCTTAGAAAGTATTGGGAAGAGAGACTGGACAAACAATTCACAAAGAGACAATGGGGGTATATATATGTATATCTCCCAAATTTGCAACAAAATCTAGAAGATTTAGGATCTTTGCTGGGAAGTGTTTACATAGGTATTTTACTACCCCAAGTAGATGGCAAATAATTTTTCCTCAGGTGGATAGCTAATGTTTGAAGAGTGATGGGCAAGAAGGAGGTGGCTGGGAACATATTGTTTGGGAGTGCAATGAGCTGGCACACTCTAGGGATTCCCTGCGGAGATGCTGGGTGAGCCAATTGGAATGATTGGGGGAAATGATTTTTTTGAGTTGTGATACAGAATCGTAATTGCCTAGACATAGTAAAGCCTTGCTGAGTCTAATTATGGTGGCTGCCAAAAAAGCCATTGCTAAAAAAATGGAAATCAAAGTCTAGACCTACTTTACTAGAAGTAGTGAATATAGTAACAGAGATAAAACAACTAGAATTGGGATCTTTAGAAAAGGGAAGGAGCAAACTACATAGGAAAAAATGGGAATTGTGGGAACAATATACGCAGAGAAGGAACGAGCTTTGAGGCAGGATTTAAATGAGCCATATAATGCTTAACTGACAGTGACTGGATAGATTATAAGTGATGCATAATGTTTGCAACTACAGTTGTTACAATGGTGTCTGTGATGTGTAATGTTTGCAACTATTTGTTTTTCATATATATATATATATATATATATATATATATATATATATGTGTGTGTGTGTGTAAGATTGCCTGTGTCATGCGTGATAATTTAATAAAGATGTTTACTAAAAAAAAAAAAGTTTGCCTAAGCAACATTTTAGAACATTTCCTGCCCAGTTGGCATGAAAGAGGGGTGTCATGGGCTATAGCCAGAGCTGCTGTATGATGCACCCCTAGAACTACCAGTTTCTATGTAATTTCTTCCTCTTGTCCCTCTTCTGGCATCCACTATGTGTACAGTGATCCCTAGTCTTAATATTCTGACTTTTCTAGCCAATGAGGATCAAAAGCTTCCTTCTATAACTCTTTCAAGTTTTGCAAAGTGCGGTCTCAGAGCTGTGCCTGCCTTAACCATCTTGTAATCCTCTCACTTCTCCTTCTAACTGGAGTCTGGTACATTTCAACAACTCTGCCTCAGATGTAGACTTACTGCTATCAACAGTTTAAGTCTGATACTTTCTACCAGCAGTTGTTCTGGTTAAAATATTTTTTTTTCAGAAGCTCTTCTCCTAAAATAACCACATTACCAGCCTCTGGAGCTGTAGAAATTGTTTTGATCTTAATCCTGTTACTTTCCTACACAATTTCCAACTTGTTTGGCTATATGTAATTGCATATGCAAAGGTCAGTGCATTATCAAAGTCATTTCCTATTAGAATGTCTACTGGGATGTCAACAGGCAGTACTACCACTTGTTCCTCTGACTCGCTTTGTATTCCAAATGAACGCTGGGCAGTGGTGCCTGAAAAGGTGTCCATGTCATGGCCTTAGCTGGATTGGACTGCTCAAGCAGATAATTTCAGTCCATATCCCTCAACTGTACAGATTTTTGCAGAATGTCCAGATTTCTGCCTCATATTTTTTGTCCATTTTTCATAAAATTGTGTTTTTTTTCCTGGTAGAGTGGCAAATCATTAATGATTAAAGTTAACTCATTCCCTCCAGTAGAACTCTTTTTGAGTGTGTACCTTTAACACCCAGTAGAGCTCTTTTTGAGTGTGTACCCTCCCAGTGGGTGTGGCTTCAGCCTTTAAAAATGAAGTTATCACCTTACAGTTCTTACAAATGCTCATTAACAGAGTTCAAATATCAAAACAGTTGTGTTTGCTATCATGTATGCTTCAAGATAAAATATTCTGATTCCTTGTATGCAGCATGGTTTTAGAATTATTAATGCAAATATGAACAGGCAATATTTGACACCTAGAAGAGCAGTAGAAGGTAACTGCAGAAACGCCTGGACCCGTCACTTGACTGTAATGAGTTAATGACTTCATACCCTTCAGAAAATTCAGGCAAAACCTGTTATTCTATCAACCTTCTAAATTTGTAAGAGCAATATTTAATAATTGTCCCTATTTTTGGGCATTTGTCCCTCTCTTATTTATGACTTTAAACAGATTTCTTGGTCTGAGGTTGAGAGCTGTGTTTCAGTCTGACTGTAGGCTTAACATTGGTTATATCTGACGCAGTAGTTTCACTGCCCTCTACCAGGACAGCTTGCAGTCCCTTGTGGTAATCTGTAGCATCTGCTGTTTTAAAGCAAGTATCCACTATTTCTGTGCTACTTTTATTAGCTCTGTGATGTGGCTTTCTTGTACCCAGCTTCTTGCTGTAGGCATTTATACCATTCAGGCCCCTTGAAGTACCACTGAAAACATTTTATACAGAGACCTTGTCATGGACTTGAGACCTTATTCCCCCATTTTGAAAACATTTTATACAGAGACCTTGTCATGGACTTGAGACCTTATTTCCCCATTTTGCTTGTACAATGTGCTGTTAAAGTTTAGACTGCAGCCAAGGGTTCCCTTTTATATGCATATTTGGTGCTTTGTACTCCATTCATATGCAGGTGTATCCTGTTGGCCAAATAGACATTACCATTTTCCCCACTTCCGTAGCAATATTGCATTTACTGTCAGCTAATCAGATTCTCATGCCATCAGGCAAAGTACTGAGTATATACTCCCTCATTATGAGGTCTCCTAACTTTTCATAAGTACTGACTTGATCTCCATGCATACCCATATGAAAGTAAGTGCTGTGAAAGTTAAATTGAAGTTATAGGTCAAGTCCAAGTGAGGTAGCAATTTGTCTGAGTAGTAGAAACCTCTGATGTAACTTGATTTTTTTATAAAACAAAATGTAGATTTGTACAAAGTATGTGAGTTAGTATTGTGTTTGGGCCTGTAGAAGAAAAATAATATACACACACATGGAGTACGATGTCATATTTAAAAGGTTAGTTCCTGTTATGTATCCTAGGCCTGGACATAACAGAAAATCAAAATCATTTGAAATTCTGATGTGGAAATTAGTCTTGCATGCATTAGTCATGAAACTCCATCGAGCTATCTGATTTCTGGTCCATAACAATTCTGTCCCCCTCTCCAAAATACTTGAAATATATGAGCACAAGCAGATACTATAATACCTCCTGCAACAAAAGCTACTATGTGCACAAGCAGATACTATACTACCTCCTGCAACAAAGCCTACTCACTTCCACCCAACCCGGCTTCCTCCCTAACCACAGTACCACTAACCGCTCTCTTATCTTTCACCCACACAATCTCCTTAGCTAGAGACAACAACAAACTCATTTCCTGCCTCTTCTAGACCTATTGAAAGTGTTCAGTACAGTCTCTCACCCCCTTCTTTCTAACCTTATTCTTTCCAGAACAACCATCTCCTGGTTCACCAGCTACCTATCCCAACAGAATACAAGCTGTTAAATAGCTCTCTCTAACTTCTCCCTTCCTCCCACTCAAAATGAGTTTCTCAAGGGTCAATTCTAGGTCCCTTAATATTTACCATCTTTACTAACTTCCGCTTCACTTCCTGTCCTCACTCCTCCCTCATACAATATGCTGATGACTTCACAATCCTCTCCAGTGGTAATACTTTCTCTAACGTACATACCCTCACCCTAAACTCCTTCAACTCAGTCGAAATCTGGCTCACTAATAGCCAACTTATACTAAATGCTAAAAAGACCAAACTTCTATTCCTCCCAAAATCCCTCTTTCATACCAAACCAACCTTCTCCATTACCTCACTAAACAATACTGTCATAAAAGTAGAAACACTAAGCTTCTTGGTGCCATTATAGATGACCAGCTCAAATCTGACTACTAAACTCTGCCACTCACTAATTTACACTTATTCCAAGTGTAAAGGTAACAATAAAAATCAAAAATTAAAATTGTTAATCTTGATAATCAATGTTAAAAACGGTATTGGTTTGGGCATTCCTTTGGTGTCTAAGAGAAAAATTATAATAGCATTAGATGAAATAAAATAAAACAAAATTAAAATAAAATAAAATAAAGCACATCTAACAGGTTTTAAAATAGGTAATAAAGCACATCTAACAGGTTTTTAAAATATGTATTGTTTGTATTGATGTACACATTTGTGTAAATGTTCATTTTTATATTAGAGTAAATGTTTTAGTTCAGTTAGATAAGATGTAATTAATTAACTAATTGAGTTGATGACGTTAGTAGGACTTGCATATAAAAGGGTATTGTAAGTATTGGTTGCTGTTTCTGAAGAAGTTGGGGCAGGAGCCCGGACGAAAAGTGTATGATTACTTGCACACTTAAAGTGTAAAAGTGAAATAAATCGTGTTTGTGTTTGTGAATAACGTTTCCAGCATTGATTTGAACAGTTCGAATTACAAGAGCATTATCTGTGTTTGTTTCTGGCTTTGCTGCTCGGGTGAGGTGAAGCGTTGTGTGAGACTATTCAGGGAATGTGAGACGTGTAAGATTCAAACTGCTGTACCCAGCTGTCTTAAAGGTATTCCTTGTTGGAGGGATAAAATCATTTTTTGATGAAGTACATGCCAAGGAGGAAATACAGCTCACTTTTTGTTGGACAAACTTTTGTGAAACAGAAGGAGATTCTGCTTCTTGTTCTTCTGGTAATAAAGACCTCAGAGAGACTGTACATGTGAAACTATTCCCACTGTAAATGTTGGAGAGAAGGAAGGGAGCATGAGAAATGGCTAGAAGAATCAAGAGTACATTGGAAATAAAATGGAGACAGGTTTTGGGAGATGGAGGTGCACAGTAATAAAACCAGTAACTTAATGTGTGATTAGAATTCAGCAATCTGTAAATATTGGACTTTTTCAGAAATTGTTGGACTTGTTGTGGATGTGAAGCTAGGTGAAGGCTGCCAGCCTAGCTAGAAAGAATTTTATAGATAATTCTGTCATTTGTAAATATTAATGTAAGCCATAGGCTTGTTCTCTTAAATGTGAAAAGACTGTATTGGATGTTGAACTGAAAAAAATGTAACAGTGCACTCTGCTGTAAGAAAGCTGATAAGTCAGGCATTGTGAAATTCTTTGATATAAAACTCGGAGCCGAGATGTCTAGATGGAGGCATTCTAGGCCAGAGTTAATGGCTAGAATTTACACGTATAATTTCTTTTATTGGTCTGGCTTCCTGACCAGCTGCAAGATCAAAAGGACTATTAACCTCTGAGTTTGTTAGCCTATGAACCAGAAAGAAATGATGTAATCTGAAATGAATCACTGTTACTGTGTTGCCATTTTAAGGACAGAAAGAATGAGGGCATTTAGCATTTGTCTTGACAACATCCAACATCACAAGCACTGTCATGCTCTATATGTAAGTTTATTAACTGTGTTTTCTCTTGGATTTAGCTAGGAACTAGGAAGATTAGATTAGTTTTGTTTCTGTATTGATGTCAGAACTTTTGTACTGTATTACTTTAAGTATTTCTCTGTGATCTCTAACTCTTGACTAGCACTGTCTAGTAAGTATTGTCTTGTGTTTTTTTTTATTATTTATTATTAAATATGTTTAAACCTTTCAACTGTGGCTGTTTTATGTAGAGTTAATTTAAGCTCTTAAGTACATTGCATGTATATAGTGATACTAGCCAAGCCACTCAAATATGCATTGACTGTTCAGTTGCACTTACCATTTGGATAATAATGCACAGTAATATTTGGACACCCTTTGTTAAGGGCCTTTTTAGTAGCTGATAAATATTAGTGGGTGGTGGCAAGTGGTACTACCGTATAGTCTGGGTAAAAGGGGCACAGCTGTAGAACCTGTGTAAGCCTTCCCCAGGAGTGTCTGTGTGGTTGTATACAACTCTTATCTCAGTGTGTGTGTGTGTGTGTGTGTGTGTGTGTGTGTGTGTGTGTGTGTGTGTGTGTCAGCTACTTGGGCAGGGACACGAAGCACTGGTTGGACAGAGAGGGTGCTGGAGGTTTTAGCTTGCCCACTAGGCTGAGATCTAGACCCTATAGCTGTGCCAGTGGGGAGTCTTATTGGGGACCTGGAGAGAAAGGGACAAACCAGCCCCAGACTGACTGTGATCTCTGTGTGATCTTAAGGGAAATTGTACTTTACTGTGTGCGCATTTAATATCCTTTTCCTATATGGACGTCCCTCACTGGTGTTAGTGGTGAGGATTGTGGCTCTTTGATTCCTGGGCCAGTGCACAACCGTCACAGGGGATTCTAAAGTATATGCCCTAGCTCATGTCATTAATGTTTGGAAAATGCTTTGGGGAGGGGAAGAGAGGGGAGAAAGTTAATTGCAAGTAAGGGTAACATTTTTTTCTGAATAGTACTATTTTTGTGGTGTATGGTTTTCTTTGCATACTATAAAGTAAAGTTTTTCTCAGTTATTTTTAAGTGTAATTGTGATTGTAAATAGGTGCTGCTGTCCCCCACCCCCTTTCTTTCTCCATTCTCTCTTACTTCTTGTTCAGTTTTAAGAAATGTATGCACTGTAAAAAAATGGCATGTTTAAAAGCATGACAGAAAAAAAAATAATATGCTTTTTTCCCATTCTTGCATGGAGGAATGACTGGATTAAGGACCTTAGATTGATTTAGTAACAAGTTTTAAGAGAAAGCAAGTAAATAAGAGTATTGAATATTATGATTTTTTCTAGCAAATGAATGTATATTTAGTAGCAGTTCTGTATCTGTGCCTCATGTCACTATGGAAACAATCTGATAGTGAGAAATTGACTGCCTGGCTCTCATGTCTCCACAAAGACAATCTGAGAAAGAGAAATTGGTTACAATCTGATGGAGAGTCATTGGCTTGGGGGAAAAAGAAAAGAGAAACTGGCAAGGAGATAATGTTCTCTGAAAGCATTCGGGTTTTTTTTTTTTTGAGAGGGCTTTCAAGAAAACAAAACAAATTGTAAGATGTGACATAGGCTCAAAGATGACAAGAAACAACTGTATAAAAGTTCAACCTGCCAAACATATATATAATATATATATATATATATATATATATATATATATATATATATATAGAGAGAGAGAGAGAGAGATATAGATAGATATATAGATATATACATATATATATATATATATATAAAGGGAATAATAACTTTTTAATACAATGATGCTTTCAGTAATGTCTTTAAATATCAATGCTCTCAGATAAATACAAAAAAAGAATATTGAACTATATTAAAAAATGTAGAGTACAAATAGCTATGTTACAGGAAACGCACTTGGAAAGAACTGAACATGTGAATTTGCTAAAGAAATGTTTTCAGGATGGTTATTCAGCAGAATATCAGGGACAAAGGAAAAGATGAGTACTTATGTTAATTGCAAGAGGAAATCCAGTCATGAAAGAAGAGGATAAAAAGCATAATAATGGCAGATTTGTAGTGTTAAGGGGCTACTGCCAAGGGAGGAGGATTACACTGGCATGTACTTATCTTCATCTTCTTCTTTCGGCTTTTCCCAGTTAGAGGTCGCCACTGTGGATCACCTGTCCACTCAAGATTGGCAGAGTTTCAGTTTCGAGTTGCCAGCCCGGCGCCCAACCTTCCTTAGAAGGCACACACATGCATGCACTCATGCCTAGCGCCAATTTATAGTGTCCAATCCACCTACAGCATATCGTAGGGATGTGGGAGGAAACTGGAACACCTAGAGGAAACCCATGCAACCACAGGGAGGACATGCAGACTCCGCATAGAAGGCACCCCAGCCAAGGATCGAACTGGAGAACCTCTTGCTGTGAGGCAACAACACTAACCACTGCACCACCATGGCTGCCCACACTGGCATGTACTTATATTCCACCTAAAACTGCTATAATGGAGCTTAAGAAAATTTTGGGAGTAATAATCAATTTTCAGCAAGGAATATTACTTGTATGTGGGGACTGGAATTTGATTTGCAGTAGTGAAAATGTGTCTGGGAGCCAAGAAGGGAACATATAACAAAGGAGGGTAGATTTTTGCAGAAATTTATGAAAATACTCTGCATGGAAGATGTGAATTCAGTAATAGGTGTTCGGAATGAATTTACATATTATTCCCCAAGATATAAAAACTGGGCTAGGCTAGGCTAGATAGAATTTACATTTCACAGGAACAATGTGCATTTAATTGAAGGTCTTGATACACACCCAATAACTATTTCAGATCTTGCACCAATAATAAATAAAATAAAAACACAGGGTAATGAAATAAAAATGAGACACGTGGCACTTTCCCACCTATCTCCTGAAAATAGAGGAATTTAAGGAATGAGTAGTGGAGATTGTTCAGAAGCTATTCGAGAGGATAGAAATTACTTCTGAAAATATAGCTAGGGAGGGGGAGAAATTAAGGTGGAGTTTAAAAATAGGGTGAAAATAAAAGAAAGGGAGCTATGGTTAAGAAGCAACAAAAATTACTTAGAGGGACTGACAAATGTGAAAGTATTGCAGAATAGGGGAAATCTCACAGAACAAGAAGAGGATCAACTGCAGAATGTTACCTCAGTAATATACACAAGTTTAGAAAGACTGCTGTTAAGCAACTGCCTTTTGATAATAACACTAGAGCACAAAAAACTTTTAGTACAAACTTTTAGTACAATGACTCGGGCAACAGAAAGTAGAAAAGGCTGTCACCAAGCTGAAGCAGCCTATAACGAGGAAGATAACAAGAAATCCTGTAGAGGTATTAGAAATATTTTGGAAATTCTATGAAAGTCTGTATAAAGCAGATAAATATGGAAATCAAGAAAAGATACAAAAGGAAATGTTTATGGAAGAATTTGCCAGCCAAGGTTAGAGGTAGATGAGGCTCAATTAGTAATGGTTAGGATAGGAAGAGATGAGATAAAAATTTGTGATGTTTACCCAATCTACAGGAAAGTCCCCAGGAATAGATGGTATTCCTTTGGAAGTTTGGAAACTAGGAGGGAAACAACTGATAAAGATCTGGAAGGTTTACCTGTATTTAAGAGAAGAAGAAATACCCACATTCTGGAAGAAAGCAGTAGTAGCTGTAATACCTAAAGAGGGTAAAAATTCATCAGATTCAGCTTTATACAGGCCCATTTCAATACTAAACTATGATTATAAAGTGTTTGTGTCTCGAATGGCTAAAAGAATGGCAAAAGTAGTAATATGGATCAGTGTGGTTTTGTGGAGGGGAGCACACATCTGCCTAGAAACTGTAGTTTTATTGGCCATTTTGGGTCAATTCCAAACTCCTTGATCTCTCTCTTAAAACCCTGCAACTCTCTTTGTGCGTGGTCCTGCGCACAGAGCAGCAACGCTTAGCTGGGGTATACCATTCCTGGCTCCACAAAGTCTGCACTGCAAATTTTCCCTTAGAACTAGGCAAGCCTCAACTCAAGTGCTTCAGATCAACTGCTCTTATTGCAGCACTTGCACAACCCAAATCAGCACTTGTCCAAATCTCCTAGACAGCACTATTATTTTCCAAATCTCCTAGACAGCACTATTATAATACAGCATAAGACCCTCGATTGTCCGCAAGACACGTGAAATTTACTTTTCCAAGCATGTCCAGAGGTCAGCTTCAGGTGTACTCTCCAGTTCATCTGGTGGAATTGGGCATCCTGAGGCAATGTCACAAATGCCTCATGTATACAGACAACCCTCTCCTCTTACCTCTAGACACAAACACTTGTGAGAGATGCTAATACACAGCCAGACTGGAGGCTAAGCGCTCTCAACCCATGACTGTAACAGACAGTCAAGAGGAGAAGAGACACACTAGTATCACACCACCAGTCACACATGGATCTACAAAACAAGCACTGGCAAAACATACACATAAATACACAAAAACATATTCAGAGGCACTAGGTACCAATCTGAAAAAGAAACAGGGCCCTCCAAAGCAGACAAGCAAGCAACCTGCACCTCCAAACACAAGCCAGAAAACACATAATTCCCCTCAGCAGTGTGCCTCACGACAGCCCCTAAGGCAAAACACCATACCCAACACGCTAGTAATAGGAGAGACTATAGTAAAGCACACAGATATTCCACTCGCCAGGCTGAACAAGGAGAAGGTTACTGGCAGCTGCCGGTCAGGTGCTAGGATCTGCCACATAACACAGGCACTTAGGTCACTCCAGAACAAGTACAAGTATGATGCTGTCATTGTACATGTTGGTGTGAATGATCCAAGATGTACCTCCCTGGACTACATGAAAAGAGACATTGAGGAGCTTTCTGATCATGTAGCCCAAGCTGGTATGACCCTGACCTTGAGTAGCATACTACCTTCACCTAGAATGATACTACAATACAAAGACAAAATTGGCTAAGCTTCTGGTGTCATTCTAAGGGGATCCAGTGTCTGTCTGCCTGGGATGACATGATAGAGAAGCCTCGCTGTTTCGCCAGAGATGGTTTGCACCTGTCACCCCTAGGCTTTCAAATACTGGCCAAGGCTCTTGCCGCCCCCTTAGTGCCTTTTTTAGGCAACGCTCAAAGGACAAACCAACCACTGTAACCAGCACAGGTAACCAAAAACTAAGGGCAATGCTATTCAACGCCAGAAGTCTCAACCTCAAAATGCACGCACTCGAGGCACTCCTCAGTATGGAGAAAATTGATGTTTGTGCAGTGACGGAAACCTGGTTCAAGGCTCCAGAGAGTACCCCAGCACTACCAGGTTACAATTCATATCATACCTTCCGGCCTCAGTTACCAGATCGCAGTACAAAGGGCGGAGGTGTATCCATATTCATCAAGGATACCCACATCTCCAGGTTAGTGGCGCAGCATGATGCCCCAGAGATCATACATGCGCAACTATCAGCAGGCTAAACCACATTTCAAGTCATAGCCTGTTATAGATCACCCACCATGTCCCAAGATGCTCACTCAGCATTCCTTGAGGCATTGGAAAATATAAAGGTCCTACCCAACAACATAATTTTGGGTGATTTCAACTACCCTGGTACAGACTGGGTGAACTACCAAAGTTCTAACTCCTATGCCCAGCAGTTCATAGAATTTATAAATTCAAATACCCTTGAACAACTGGTATGTTCTCCCACTAGAGGGGACAACATATTGGATTTAGTCATCACAAATATGGGCGTCCATTGTACCACACCCGTTATCACTCCCTCTCTGGTCAGATCAGACCACAAACTGATAACCCTCGACATCCTCACCCCTCCACCAAAGAAACCATCATAAAAAACCTTTCCAAAGCAAACTTTAAACTACTTGCATCCGAAGTGGAAAGCTTCACTATTCCCTTGCAGAAGGATAATGATATCCAGGATGCAGAATCCTACACCAAGGCACTTTATGCACATCTTCAGGATTGCATGGACCGTGCTATCCCAAATAAAACCAAGACTCCTTCCTCAAGCAAGAAGAAACCAGTCTGGTGGACCCCGGCCATAAGCAAACTATACAAAAAAAGGCCAAATCTCAAGTAGAAAAATCATCCCTGATCAGCATTAGTAAGAAATTGAGGGCCCTCATCAAGTCAGCTAAAGCCAATTTCAAAAAGAAAGTTGCCAAGGATAACCATAAGGCCTTCTATGGTTACGTCAAAAACATAAATGGCAATGCTCAGGTCTGTTCTGAGCTAGTACAAAATGGAGCAAAATACACTGACCCCACTAACATTGCCAACATCTTGGCTGACAGGTTCAGTGCAAATCCCCACCATCACCACCACCACCTACAGGGCCTATTACTATTCCAGGGGATTGTGCAACTCCAATTATTACTGATACGTTGTTTAATAAGGCTCTATCTAAAACTAAAAACACTGCCTCCATGGGACCAGATGGTGTCCCGGGCTGTGTGGCTGTGTCATACGTGAGCTCCAAAATGAATTAACCCCACATCTGAATACCCTGTTCAGTCTCAGCCTCTCGACAGGATATGTGCCCATAGAATGATGCACAGCAATGGTGGTTCCGCTGCACAAGGGTGGGCCCACAACCGACCCTGGAAACTACCGACCAATAAGCCTGACCAGTCTGATCTGTAAGGCAATGGAGCGAATCATTATGGAACTCATAAATGGAGAAATTGGAAACCTCTAAACACTTGACCTCACACAGTTCGGCTTCGTCAAGGGCAGATCATGCCTCCTGAACCTGGTAGACTTCTTTGAGACAGTTACTCAGGCTATAGATAAGGGAAAAGAGGTACACACTGCTTACCTTGACCTTGCTAAAGCATTTGACACCATGCCCCATTTGGGTATTATTGATAAGCTCACCAACCTGGGCATAAACCCTTACGTCATAAGATGGGTCACAAACTGGTTCTCAGACAGATCCCACAAAGTAAGAGTAGCGAGATCTATGTCCGAATCCAGACCAGTAACGAGCGGTGTGCCTTAGGGCTCTGTCCTGGGGCCCCTCCTGTTTGGCATTTACTTCTCAGAAGTACAGGCAAGCACTGAAGGGCTGTGGCTGACCAAATTTGCGGACAACTGCAAACTGGGTGCTATAATAGAGTTTCTGGCCGACATGGATATCCTCCAGAAGGGCCTTAATGAGACTGATGCATGGTGTCAAAGCCATGGTCTCTAGCTAAATGCTAAAAAATGCATAGTAATCCCCTTTGTTTTACCCGTGAACTACCACATAGGAGGTAACCCCCTGAAATCTAAAGAAGTAATAAGGGATCTAGGGACCCAAGTAGATAGCCAGCTTTCCTTTGATAACCATGTTGTCAAGGTGGTTAGAAAATCCTTCTATGTGACCCATCTGATCACGAAAGGGTTTGCCTCAAGATCTAAGGATGTAGTGGTGCCCCTCTACTCTTTCCTCATCAGACCCATTATTGAGTACAATGCACCATTTGGAATGTACCTGGCTAGGCATCTCCAGCAGCTGGAGATACCACAGAGGTACCTCACTAAGAGGATTACTGGCCTCAAACAGTTGCCCTATGCAGCACGATTGAAAAAACTAAGGCTTTTCTCTGTTGCATACCACCTTCTCAGAGGAGATCTCTGTCTAACATACAGAGCCATGTCCAACCCAGAACTGTTGAACATGCTCCATCTTAGCAAAACCAAATCTACTAGAGCTACACGCTCTAGGGATATAAACCTCAGCACAACAATGAATAGAACATGCTGGAGGGATAGATTCCCTTCGCAAAGACTTCCCTTGCTGTGGAACAAGGTCCCGATCTACATAAGACAGAGCCCCTCACTATTCCTCTTCAAGAGGAACCTTGACGAGTGGATGGGTAACAGAAAGTTCACACCAGGGATCATACCAACAGCTCTACTAGATAGGGGCCAAGGGTACTAGCTGCTAGATCAAGGGCCTAGGGAACTAACCAAAGGGGCAGTGAATACCGCACAACGTGGCTGGGCTAATATATGCCTTCGGGCAGATAGCCCAGTACCTACCTATGAACAACATTAACAGAACATTGGTGATCCAGAGGGAAGGGGAATGTAAGGCAATACCATTGTTGTTGGCGGGTCTTGATGCAGAGAAAGCATTTGCCAGAGTGAGCTGGCATTTTATGAGTAGGTCAATGGAAGCACTTAAATTTCCTAAAAACTAAAAGGTGGATTAGGAGGATATATGAGGGATCAAAGGTGAAAATTAAAGTGGGTGAAATCCTCTATAATCATTTATGATTGAGCAGAGAAACCAGGCAGGGTTGTCCTATTTCCCCTTTATTTGCATTATATTTAGAACCATTGGCACAGAAAATAAGAGACTAAGAAATTCAAGGATATAGTTCGTATGGTAGTCATCATTTGCAGATGACATTATTTTATACCTCACAAAACAAGAGAGAGACATTACAATGTTGTGGAACATTGTGAGATAGTTTCATATCTTTTCGGGATACAAAATTAATGAAGCTAAAACAAAGGTAATATCAGTAAATTAGGTACCCACATATGAATTCAGCGATATCAATATTTTTGGGTACATGATAAAATGAAGTATTTAGGAGTATAGATTAAAATGATTCTGGTGAGCTTTTTATGCAGTGTTATCTTGGATTTTGAGTTATTGGTTGAATTTATGCAAGTTGTCTTGCTTATGTTTGTGATCTCTTCCCACAATGGCATTTGTGTCATGAGTGGGCATTACCTGCAAAACATTGCAACACTTTAGCACAGCAATAAAAACTAACATCATCAATCTGGTGCTCAAAAACTTGCACTGTACTACAAACAATAAGGAATCAAGGACCCTCATTCCTCACTACTAACACCAGTGTGGACCGTCCGTATAGGGAAGGGATAATAACTACACAGTAAAGTACAATTTCCCTTAAGAGCACACAGAGATCACAGTCTGGGGCTGGTCTCTCCCTTTCTCCCCAGGTCCCCAATAAGAGTCCCCACTGGCATAACTATAGGGTCCAGATCTCAGCCTAGTGGACAAGCTAAAACCTCCAGCACCCACTCTGTCCAACCAGTGCTTCGTGTCCATGCCCAAGTAGCTGACACAAATACACACTTTGAGATAAGAACCACACAGACACTTCTGGGGAAGACTGGCACATGTTCTCCAGCTGTGCTCCTTTTACCCAGACTATACGGTAGAAATCACTGCCACCACCCAGGTAATATTTATCAGCTACTCAAAGGCCCTTATGAAAGGGTGTCTAATTATACTGTGCAATATTATTATCCAAATAAGTGCAACCGAACAGTTAAGACTTATTTGGAGTGACTTGGTACACTATATACATACAATGTACTCTTAGAGCTTAAATTATCTCTACACAAAACAGCCACAGTTGAAAGGTTTAAAAATATTTTATAATAAATAAATAAAAAACACAAGACAATACTTCTTATTACACAGTTCTAGTCAAGAGTTTAGAGATCACAGAGAAATAATTAAAATAATACAGTAGAAAAGTTCTGACATCACAGAAAAACAAACTAGTCTAATCTTCCTATTTCCTAACTATATATAAGAGAAAACACTAAAGTCTGAGATCCTACTTACATACAGATACAGGCAGAAAGCTGGTGATGTTGGATGTTCTCAAGACAAATGCTCTCATGCTCTCATTCTTTCTGTCCTTAAATTGATAACACAGTACCACTGATTAATTTCAGATTACATAATTTCTTTCTGGTCCCCAGCCTTACAGACTCACAGAGGTTAATAGCCCCTTTGATCTTGCAGCTGGTCAAGAAGCCAGAACAATAAAATAAATTATACATGCAAATTCTATCCATTAACTCTGGCCTCAAAACAATAGGCAGAATGCCTTTGTCTAGACATCTTGGCTCAGAGTTTTGACATCAAAGAATTGACTTATCAGCTTTGTTACAGCAGAGTGCACTGTTATATTTTTGCAGTTCCACATTTAACACCATTTTTTTTCCCATTTAAGAGAGCAAGCCTGTGGCTTATATTAATATTTACAAATGACATAATTCTATCTGGCTGGGTAGCCTTCACCTATCTTCACAGACTGTAAGTGATATACACAAAAATCCCAGTTCAGGGCTAAAGCTAAACCCTTTAGACAAATTAGCTCAAAAATAAAGTTGGGTCTTACTCAATCTTCTGATTTCAAAAAGGAAGAAACGTTGGCTTATTTGGACCAAGTTTCCAAAGAGATTCATTAAGATCACTAACACTGGCTGCAAGGCCTACGTAAAAAGGCCCTGTTACCAAAATGTGGTATTTTGTGATTCAGAGACCTGTTAGCTGCAGTGAGGAAAGATGTCATTATGGGGTCATTTGTATGCCTCAGAATCTTGTTACATGCCACATGGTGCAGAATAGCACTTCCCTTTGTAGGTAAAAAGTATTGACAGCTGCATCATGAAAGCAGAGGCATTCCCCTATCCCTCTTACGCGCGCACACACACACACACACACACACACACACACACCACTTTCCCATGCCTGTCCCTGTTTGACTGTGTGATGTCTCTCTCCTCTGGTCCATTGATCAAGGAGCCTCGGTCCTCAGCACCGACACCAGTGGGGAACATTCACGGTGAGAAAAATAAACAGTATTTTCAGATGCAGCTCTCTACACAAAGTTCAATTTCCCTTAAGAGAACACAGGAAAGGCAAACTCCAGTCCTGGGGCTTGGCTTTCTCTCAAGGCCCCAAATAAGACTCCCCACTGACCACTATAGAGTTGAGTCCTTAGTGGGGTGTTCCAAGCCAAGTCCTCCACCACCCTATGAAATCTCAGTGCTCTTTGTGTCCCTGTTCAAAGAAGCTGTCACACATACTCTGTTTGAGATTTGATTTTCAGACACACACACCCACCTGGGAAAAGCTGGAACAGCTTACTCACTCTGCCACCTCCACCAGACTATAAGGTAGATCTACTGCCACCAGAACACCCTAAACCAGCTACTTTACAGCTGTTACCAGGGTACCCAATTACACTAATGCAAATTATAGTGTCTGTCTAAGCAGCAAGACTTTCTGGAACGTGGAGCCACAGTACCAGTAAACAAATGCAAGTACTCTCAAAGGTTAAATATTTTTATATTATATATTGGTCAGATCTGACCATAAACTAATCACCCTAGGTATCCACATCCCGCCCCCACCCCCCATTAAGGAAACCATGGTACAAAATTTCACCAAAGCCATCTTCATGCTTTTTAAGACAGAAGTGGCGAACTTCATGACACCCATGTAGATGGAAAATACGAATGCTGAATCCTACACAAATGCACCCTATAAGCACTTACATGAGTGCATGGATCGTGCTATCCCAAACAGAACCAAGACACTACCCTCCAAAAAAAGGAAGCCAATCTGGTGGTCCCCTGCCATAAACAAACTCTACAACAGAAGGAAGAAACTGTTGCAAAAGAGAGTAAAATCCCATGAGAGTGGAGGAGCTCCTTGGTCAGCCTCAGTAAGAAGCTTAGATCCCTTATAAGATTCTCCAAAGCTAGCTACGAAAACAAAATTGCCACTGATTCTAGGGACAACCACAAAACATTCTATAGCTATGTCAAGAATCTCAAGGGCAACACCCAGATCTGCTGTGAGTTGCAGCACAATGACACGAAAATTACAGAACCAACTGATATTGCCAACATCCGGGCAGATAGTTTCAATGCTAACTTTACCCCTCTCTCACCCCCTAAAGGGCCCATATCTGTACAGGAAGAATGAAGAGTCCCTGTAATCACAACTATGCAGGTAAAAGCTGTACTCTCTAAAGCCAAAAACACAGTATCCATGGGACCGGACAACATCCCCGGCTGCATTTTACACGAACTTCAGAATGAACTGGCTCCCCACCTAAGCACCATGTTCAATCATAGCCTCACATGAGGCTTTGTGCCTACTGAATGGCACACAGCAACAGTTATCCCACTCCACAAAGGGGGAGCCACCACTGATCCCGGGAACTATCACCCTATTAGCCTGACGAGCCTGGTCTGTAAGGTCATGGAACGTGTCATCATGGAACTCCTAAACAAAGACATTGGTAACCTCCAAACTCTGGACCCCAGCCAGTTCAGGTTTGTGAAAGGCAGATCATGCCTCCTGAACCTGATTGACTTCTTTGAGGCAGTCACCAAAGCCATAGACGAGGGTAAGGTGGTTCACACAGCCTATCTTGACCTCGCCAAGGCTTTCGACACCATCCCCCATTCTGGAATTATAGCTAAACTCACTAAACTAGGTATAAATCCCTACATCACAAGATGGGTTGCCAACTGGCTCACTGACAGAACCCACACTGTAAAAGTTGTAGACTCCAAATCTGACTTTAAACCAGTGACAAGTGGAGTACCACAGGGTTCAGTCCTGGGACCTCTCCTGTTAGCCTGTACTTCAGAGAAGTAGATACCAAACACAGAAGGCCTTTGGCTACCAAAGTTCACAGATGACTGCAAACTAGGAGCCATAGTTGAGTCCCCAAATGATGTGGACATCCTACAGAAGGACCTCACTGAGACAGATGCCTGGTGTCAGAGCCATGGCCTCAAGCTCAATGCCAAAAAGTGCATTGTCAGCCCCTTTGGTAAAAACTCTGTACCAAGAAAGTACCACATAGACAGCAGTCTACTTCACGCCAAATGTGTGAGACCTTCAGACCCAGGTGGACAGTAATCTCTCCTTTGATAATCGCATCACTACAGTAGTCAGGAAATCCTTGTACATGGCACACCTCATCACAAAAGTGTTCTCATCCAGGAAAAAAAGAGTTCATTGTTCCCCTCTACTCGACACTCATTATACCCATTATAGAGTATAATGCCCCTTTTGGAATGTACCTCAGAAGACATCTGCAGCAGCTGGAAAGGCCACAGAAGTACCTCACAAAGAGGATTACTGGCCTCAAACAGATGCCCTACATTGACTGCCTCAAAAAACTCCAGCTTTACTCCGTAGCATATCGCCTACTCCGAGGTGATGTCTGCCTAACATATAAAGCTATGCCAAACAGAGAGCTGTTGGACATGCTACACCTAAAGAAATCCTAACCCCTCCAAGCTACACGCTCTAGGGACATAAACCTTGTCACCACAATAAAAAGGACATGCTGGAGGGATAGATTCCTGTCCCAGAGTCTTCCCATACTCTGGAACAAGCTACCCGTCTGTGTCAAGCAAAGTTCCTCATTAGTGCTCTTCAAGAAAATTCTTGATGAGTGGATGGGAAATAGGAAATACACCCTGGGAATCACTTCTGTTGCTCTGCTCGACAGGGGCACAGGAAAATAACTTTCTTGGGTGGCTTAAGCCAGGGAACCTTGTTGGCTAGACTTACTTAGGCCCTTGGGCCGATGGCCTAGTACCTACCTAGGAAACTATGAACCTACCTATAATTCTTTACAAAACTTTAACTAGCTATGCTGGGATATATTACACATGCACTGCCCTACTCCCCCGGCACAGCTGGCACTACCTCGCATCATCACATCTCTCCCTCCTTTGAAGAATCAAGCTAGTTTCAGGTGACCAGATATGAGTACAGCCCCCACCCCATGGTTTGAAGTATCCACCTGCACAACAAATTCTTTACTCTAACCTGGACTGGCTAGCACAGGGCATCCTCCCAAAGCCCCTTTAAGCTTTGGAATGCCTGCTCACAGGCTGCGGTCCATGCAGCCTTGTCATCTGGCTTGTTTTTCCTTGTCAGGTCTGTGAGGAGAGCAGCTATTGTACTATAATGGTTAATAAACTTTCTGTAGTACCATACTGTCCCCAAGAATGGCCACACCTGCTTTTTGGTAACAGGGGCAGGCCATGCCTGAATATTTTCCACCATGCCAGGTTCTGGCCTAATCTTAACACTCCTCACTCTATGTCCCAAGAGGGAGACCTCTGCCATACCCACCTGACACTTACTGGGCTTAATAATGTACCCTGCCGTTTGCAGTTTGTCCAGGGCCTCCATGACATGCTGAAAGTGCTCTTGTCAGGAATGGCTGTAGAAGGCAATATCACAATATCATTCAGATAAACAAGGGCATAATCTTCTGCTCCTGCTAGGATACAATCTACTAGCCTCTGGAAGGTTGCTGGGGCATTTTCCATCCCAAAAAGCATCTTCATGAACTTATATAATCTGAAAGGAATCACAAAGGCTGACCTCTCTCTTGCAGTGGGAGTCAAGGGCACCTGCCAGTAGCCCTTGGTCAGATACTTAGCCCCACCCAGCTGCTTTAAGGCTTCATCTGTCCTAGACATGGGGTAAGCATCTGACTCTGTGTGACTGGTCATTTTCCTGCAGTCCACACAGAACCTGGTGCTGTGATCCTTCTTTTGTACCAGCATGACTGGGGAGGCCCAGGGGCTGCTGGACTCCTGGATTACTCCCAGTTCCAAAATTTCCTGTATCTCCTACATCAGAGTCTGTCTGACTTGCTCAGGCACCCTGCAAGGGACCTGCTTGATAGGTCTTTGGGGTCCTGTGTACACATGGTGCTGCACCACGTGGGTGTACCCAGGTGGTGCAGCACCTTGTGTATACGGGGTGCTGCACCACGTGGGTGTACCCAGGTGGTGCAGCACCTTGTGTATACAGGGTGCTGCACCACGTGGGTGTACCCAGGTTTCCCAGTGAACATGTCCCCAAACTCTTGTAACACTGCTCAGATTTCTTGAACCTTGGAAGGGGATAGTTGCTGTGACATTGCTACCCCTTCCACTGAGGTGTAATTTCGGGCCTCACTGAGATGAAGTCACCAGATCCCCCTCAGACTCCTCCTGCCACCAGCTGCAAATATTCAGCACAAGGGGCTCCCTATCATGGTAAGACTTCATCCTGTTAACATGGTACAGTTTATGGCCCTGCATCCTGTCTAGCAGTTTTACCATGTAGTTAATATCACTGACCTTCCTTACCCTTTGAAAGGTCCATCCCAAGCCTGCAGCTTATTGTGTCTTGTGTCTAAATAACCTGCTGTCCCACAGCGTACTCTTGAGCTCGAGCATTCCTGTCATACCAGACCATTTTCTGCTGTTGGGCTCCTGTCAGGTTCTCCTGGGCAAAGCCCAGGAGCTCCCTAAACCTTGTCCTGTGGTTTAGGACATATGCCACAACAGACTGCTTGCAGGATTCACACTCACTCCCCACCACTCATCACAAATCAAATCCAAGAGCCCCCTTTGCCCATACAACTCAAAGGGTGAAAAACCTTTGGATTCTTGTGGTACCTCTCTGTATGCAAACAGCAGATGGGGCAAATATTTGTCACACTCTCTCTTAAACTGGTCTGCAAATGCCTGTAGCATGGAATTCAGTGTAGAGTTTAACCTCTCAACAAGACCATTAGTCTGAGGGTGGTAGGGGGGGTATTCTTTAGGTGCTTCACCACACAGAGTTCTCATAAACAAGCCAGCAGGTCTGACATGAAATTGGCACCTCTGTCAGTCGGTATTTCTCCTGGAAAACCTACCCCGCTGAAAAATCTAACAAAGCATTTGCCACCGTCTCTGCCTCAATAGAGGACAGAGCCACTGCCTTTAGGGTATCTAGTAGCATAATCTACTTTCACTAAGATATACTTATTCCCTGTGGAACTTGAGTACTCAGAGGCCCCACAATATCCATTGCTATCATCTGAAATGCTCCTCAATCACAGGCAAAGGCATCAAAGGAGCTTTGACACTGTCTCCTGCCTTGCCTACTTTTTCACACTGCTCACATGTTCTGCAGTACTCTGTTACATCCCTTACAATCCCAGGCCAATAAATGTTCTGCATAATACGTCTCTTGGTATGCTTTAGGCCCATATGACCTGCAAAAAGAATGTCATGGGCTATGACTAGAAGTGCCAGATGGTAAGCTCTGGGCAATACCAGCTGGTGAATTACCTCACCCTCTAGCCCTCCCTCAGGGATCTAGTCTCTATACAGTAACCTTTTGTTCCAGTATGCAGACTCCCCTTTTCCTTGAGAATCAGGTACCTCCTTAGCTACCTTCCTCAAGCCTCATAGTGTAGGGTCTGAGAGCTGAGCCTGTCTCAACTCTACCTTTGTGACCCTTCCCAGCTCCCCTTCCATTGGAAGTCTGGTATCTTCTGACAGCGGTGCCTCATGATCAGCCTGGGTACTACTACTCACCTCTGCCCTTACAGTCACCCTGTCCAAGGGAACATCAGTGCCTGTCAGCAACTGTGGCTCACCTTCAGGGTCACTGTTGCAAGGTAGCTTCCTCCCTGAAATAGCCACATCACCAGCCTCAGCTAGAGGAGTGGGGTCTGACTGGGTCTCCCTCAAGTTAACCAGACACACATGCCTGTCTCCAGGCCTGACTGCGTGTAACTGCATGCACACAAGGTACTGCATTATCAAAATCATTCCATATCAAGACATCTGCAGGGATGTCCTCAAGCACACCTACGTGCTTGCTTCATTTTCCACCCTGTCAGTCAAGTGAACCTTAACCAAAGGTAGTTGGAATGGAGTCCCTCTTAAATCTCTGACTGGAGTTGACTGCCCAAGCAAGTACTGCTCCTGTTTAACCACTGCAGGCTTCACAATGGTTATGTCAGAGTCTGTCTCTCTCTTGATAGTGGCCTGTTTTCTACCCACTAAGATAGGATACAAACTCCATTGATAGATTGGTACGCCTGTTGTCTCCAGCCAACTTACCACTGGCATGCTGTTATTCCCACTTGCTGGCTCCCTTGTTCCCCACCTTGCTTCAGTGGACATTTATATGCTACATTTATTTATTTTATTTATTTTACATTTGTTAACCGGGCTAGTCCAGCTGGATACATGTCCATTTTCAGTGGAGGCCCGAGGAGAAAAGCTCCGTTACACTACTAAAATAATACTTTCAAAAATACTTTACAAATACTTTTAAAAAAGAAGAAATCAAGTCAGATACAAAAATATAATAGAGTAAACATTCAATTTCAGTCTGCTACATTAGGTATGGGATTTAAAATACTTTGTTTTGTACAAAGTACATGGCCCCTCTGGTTACATTTAAAACATCTAAACCCTGATCCTGGCCATGTAACTGAACTAGTGGCTTCCCCTATTACTGGTGGGCTCTGTTGGGGTGGTTCAGGCTGCCCACTATGGGTTCCCTTATAACCATGTGCAGCACTGGGTATCCCCTTCTTGTGTAGTGGTGCCCTGCTTGCCAAGTAGAGATCTCCTTTTCTCCTCAGCTCATCTGCAGAGTTATACTCCCAGTCTGCCAACCAGTTTCTCATGTCTTCAGGCAAAGTGTTAAGGGCTTCTTCCCTCACCAAAAGATCTGCCAACCTTTCAATAGTGGTGACCTGACACCCACTTGCCTACCTATGAAAATAAGTGCTTAAGTCAGCAATATAATCACTAACACTGCTCTACGTCTATGCTTACTAACGTTTTCTGTAAGCTTTAGGTGTTAAATTAAAACATTCCGATAGACATTGTTTAACCTTGTCATAATTTAAACAATCAGTATCAAACAATTTAGAAACAGCAGTTACAATTTACCAGGGAGTAAGGGGTCAGGAACCATATCCAGAGCCCTTGGTCAACATCATGCTGTCTACATATTCTTTCAAATATATTAATAAAACTATCATCTTCTGTGTACTGTAGAAGAAATTTACTGACCTATGTTGCTTCAGGGATTTGGTTATTTCCTTAACCATTACCTCCATATTCCTGTCAAAAAGTTAGCATGTCCCTCTCATGTTGACACTTTCTCATTTTCTTCAGTCTTCAAATGCCACAATCTATCTGCCAATTCTAATTTCATATGTTTTGTCTCCAGTTCATGTCTCTGTAATTCCAGACAGGTTTTTAAGTCATCTGAGGAAAAGTGAACTGTCCTGTTTCTGAGGGTTGTACATCCCCATCACCGGACTGGTTGTCTTTCTGGTTGCTGGTCTGTGCTGCACCTGTGACTAAGGCTGAAATCATGTCTTCATTAGTCAGGTTACTATGCACCAGTCCTTTGGATTTGCACACCTTAGCCAACTTGTTTACTGTTAGCTTGCCATAATCCTTTGTTGACATTTTTGCCTGCTTTCCTTGACTAAACTAAGAAAATAAATACAACTATTGTGAAAAGTGAAACTCTGTATGTTTACCTTGTGGCTGCTAAAAGTACACATACCTTTTATAACAACTCCTTATGATCTACAGACATTCAGTTAATATCCCACCACTGCCACCAATATGTGTCGCCCCTCCTCTGGGCCAGTGATCAGGGAGCCTCCATCCTCACCACTGACACCTGTAGGGAATGTTCATAGTGAAAAAAATAGACACGCACAGTATTTTCAGGTGTAGCCATCTGCACCAAATACAGTTTATCCTTAAGAGCACACAGGGAATGCACACTCAGTAACAGCAATCCATTTTCTAATAACTCCTTCACTGTTCTCAAAGAAGCAAAATGGCAAAAATGACAAGAAAATTGCAATTGTCCAGATGGACAACTTTTTTTGTGATGTAAAAATTATGCTAAAATATGTGCTCCCCCCCCCCCCTTGTCATGCAGTACTGTGTTCCCTTATTTAATACCAAGTTAGCTTGTTCTGCTAGAAGAGAATATATTTCAGCCATTTCTTACACTTGCATGAAGAACCTTCTTTAGTTGAAGATGTGGTGGACAAGCAATTTTTTGAAGGTTGTTCTATAGATGAGACTCTTAACCATCCATTGTCTACAGCTCAACATTAGAATCTTGTTATTGGGAAGTTAACTGTACCATTTGAATATAGGGAAGATGTGCATACTATGCACTGAAGGCATGCCATCTGAGAACCAGACTGGAAAACCAAGCACTGTGACCTGACTGGGTTTATATCAGATGTCCATGTATACCAGAGATATACTGGAGGTGAACTGGTAATCCAAACTGTGTGTGTGTGTGTGTGTGTGTGTGTGTGTGTGTGTGTGTGTGTCCTGCAGTACACTGATGTCTCATCAAGGATTACTTTCTCTGCTTTATGTACTTTGAGTACTGGGATATGCTTCTGTGTTCCCTCATCATGGAATTGAATAATACAAGTATCAGAGAGTAGTTGAGTGACTGAATGAAAGAAAAAATGCATTACTTGCTTTTTGAAACAGTCTGGAGTACTATTTTTTGTAGTTGAAGTTAACAGCAAGTAGAAAAAATTCTGAATTGCAGCCTTTAACATATTGAAAGATGTATAGATGGCTCTGTATTGAAATATCACTGGTAAAGCCGAGTGACGACATGCTCAAAAAAAAAAAAAAAAAAAAAACAGGAGAAGAGTGAATGTCCAACATTGCTTTTCTACTTAAAATTTAACCCCCCCCAAATATATATATATATATATATATATATATATATATATATATATATATATATATATATATATATACCGACTCCAGGATCACCATATATCTGAAAAAGGAATCTTATGAGAAACAGCCATCTTGGACTTAGTATATGCAAGTCTCAGTTTTACAGGATTTGCTAAAGCAAGTTCCATCATTTCAGACTGTTACAGGTGTATGTACAGTCTTTCACAACAGCAAGATGTCTTTTAAAAGTAAGATCCTTTTATGTCTCTAGTGGTGTCTGAATTCACTTTGAGTCAGTTCCTCCAGCTTCCTTTTTTCTTCAAAAACAAGAATTCAAGTGTGAAAAGAATTTTCACTGCATGGATGCTTAAGAGTGTGTTTCTATATTATACGGAAAAAATGAAACCAGTAGACCAAAATATCATTCGTGTTGTGTTTTTTCATTTTTAAAGAAAAAGTTGGATTACTTGGAAGTAAAATATGTAGCTTGTCAAAGAGCTGGTTTCTTTTATGGGAAGCCCAGCAAGACCTTGATGGGGGAGGTCAATGCCCACTTCACCAGATGAGCAGCTGCCGCTACAGCCTTTCTGGCAACGTGTCCAGTCAGAGTGGTTATAAGGCTGCCACATCGCCATGCTTCTTTTCCAAATATAAATGGGGGTGCATATTCTTGGGGCAGGATTAATTTCAGCAGTGTCTAATGGATGCTTTAATCCCACCAACCACATTTTTAGGCACACAGTACATTTCCAGATTATCTGCACAACTCTTGAAGGTGTGGTCCTTATTATGCACATAGTACAACGGAGTAATTTACTTGTCCTAACAGTAGACATGCAAGTAACAGGATCACTGCAGCGGGATAGCTTCCCTCCAGTCGTCATCCTGACATTGTGTGCATACTGAGTCTGTCACAACCAACATTTATGTAGAATTTGTCACCACTGGCTTATATGTACATGTTTCTCTTTATTTAGCTAAATCATACGCTTTATAAACAGTTTATTTAGAAAGTGTGGTTTAAATGATTCAGTGAATTTTTATTTTTTTTTACTTGCACACATATATATATATATATATATATATATATATATATATATATATATATGTGTGTGTATATATATATATATATATATATATATATATATGTGTGTGTGTGTGTGTGTGTGTGTATATATATATATATATATATATATATATATATAGTTCATAGTTCATAGTTTTAGTACTAAGCTAACTGCTCTTGAGAGCCATTTTAAGCCTAGCCAATTATCTCCTGTGAGACTCAAACCCTGCACCTTGTGTTTGTAAGGCAAACAACTTAGCCATTAAGCCACCCTCCCAACCCCAAATATATATATATACACACACAAACACGCACACTTATGAAGATGTTATCTGAATATAAGCGTACATATAGGAACATGTTTTGATATGCACGTTTTCTGTTCTCCATTACAAAGCAGAAGGTATGTGATATTGTCTCTTTTTTTATAGCTGGGCTTTCCCTTTAAATCTGCTGCAGTCACGTTCTCTCATGCCACTAGACATTCAGCTGTTGAAAACATTTGGCTAATGACCGACCTCCTCAATCAGTATCCCATATTGCATACGTGATTCTTGCACAGTGATCCTGCCCATACAGCTGCTATTAGGGGAAGAACTTCCTGCAGCTGTACTTTGCTCATTCATTTAAAGGACATAGTGATTTGAAGCACTTTAGTATAAATGTATGCAATAAAAATTAATTACTTGTAGACTTAATACCAGGCTTTGAAGCCTGGAAGGTATTAATTAATCATTATGTGACTGAAAGTGATGACTGCTGGGCTTCTGTGCTATGTTTTCATGATTTTCTTTGCTTTTTTTGTGTATACTAGATTTGGGCCTCGTCATATCCGAGCAGAGTCTGTGATGTTAAGGGCATACAATTCCAGTACACGTGCTGCACCGTATAAATCAATGATGATTGCTGATATTGGAGATGTCAATGTGAATCTCTATGATCTAAAAGACAGCTGTAGAAGGATACGAGATGCATACCAGAAGATAATGTCAGAGAACTGTATTCCATTGACATTAGGTAATAACATTGGTACTTAAGATGTTTGTTAAGCTTTAGAAGCTTTTTCCTCCATTTTTGGGTTGCTAAACTCATGTAACATGAGTTCTAATTATGAAAGATGCTTTGTGTATCCATTGGTTTACTTCTCAGTGCAAGAAAATAATTACAACTAGACTGAGTGTAGAGTGGCACAGTAGTGCAACAGATAGTGAGCCAATTCACAACAAGAGAGTCTCTGGTTCACTTCTCAGCTGGGGTACTTTCTGTGTGGAGTCTGCTATCCTCCCTGTGTTCATGGTGCTCTGTTTCCTACCACATTTCAAAGGCATGCCACAAGGTGGATCAAGATCGGTAAATTACCTATGGGGGTGTATGTGTAAGAGAGAGATACTGAAGAAAGACCTGGCAACCTACTTCCATTCCCCCTTTGCCTTGTTAACTCCAGTGGTTGTGGTGGCTGTCTATGGAGTCACTCTAGGAGTTGGATGTGACTATGAGAGGTAGCAAGCAAGACTGAGTGTCTTCCCCTTCTGTAATATACATCTGTGCCCCTTTCCTTAAGTGGTCTGTCTAATCTTGCTTAGAATCCCAGAGCAGTAGGGGGTGATGATCTGTAAACTACCATTTTCTGCAAAGGCCTGATTCTAATGTCAAGCATGTCTGGATACAGGGTTAATAGTGAGAGTGGGGAGCTCTGAATAGCCTACCTGCCCTTGGAGGAGTGGTTTCTGGCCAGAAACAGTAGTTTTATTGGCCATTTTGGCTAATTTCTGTCTTTTTAATCTTTCTGATATAAAAACCGCATTTGCGCGGTTTTGCACACTGGGCAGTGCCGGTTAGCTAGGGTTAAACTTAATACCAACTCCACAAAGTCTACTCTTCAGTTTTTCCCTTGGAACTAGAGAAACCTTCAACTTTAGCACTCAAACCATTCATTTTACAGCCCAACACTTGCTTAAAACTCATAACAAGCACTAAATACCCCTAGCACTAGCCCCCCTTATACTGTCCAGAAGGACGAGGCTCTCTATTCGTCCACAACAGTCAATCAGAAAAACAGCTCACTCTGCCTATTCAGGCATGTCCAAAGGGCAGTTTACGGTGTACTCTCCAGTCCAACTGGTGAATCTGGGCATTTTGAGGCAATGTTACAACTGCCTCATGTACACAGACAACCCTCTCCTCCTACCATCAAACACTAATATATGCGAGAGATGCAATTATACAGCCAGACTGGAGGCAAAGCTCTCTCAACCCCAGACTGTAACTGACTGTCAAGAGGAGAAGGGTAATATGTGCAACACACCACCAGTCTCAGACAGACCTAACAAACCAACACAGGCAAATAACACACACAAATACACGAAAACATACTCAGAGGCTTTAAGTAAAAATCTGCAAAAGCAACGGAGACCTCCAAAGCAGACATCCAAGCAACCTCCACAACCCATCACCAGCCATGAAACACATACTTCACATAATCAGTGTGCCATGCAATCACAGCCCTTAAGGCAAAATAACATACCTAACACACTAGTAATAGTGACTCTATAGTCAGGCACACTGATGTCCCACTAACTAGGCTGGACAAGGAGAAGGTTACAGTTAGCTGTCTGTTGGGCGCCAGGATCCACCACATAACACAAGCACTCAGGTCACTCCAGAACCAGTACAAGTACGACTCTTGTCATTATGCATGTTGGTGTGAATGACCTGAGATGTTACCTCCCTGGACGACATGAAAAGAGACATGGAAGAGCTCTCTGATCATGTGGCCCAGGCAGGTATGACCCTGACCCTGAGTAGCATCCTACCTTCACCAAGAATGATGCCACAGTATAAAGAAAAAATTATCAACATCAACAATTGGCTAAGTTTCTGGTGTCATTCAAAGGGTATCCAGTATCTGTCTGCCTGGGATGACATGCTCGACAAGCCACGTTGCTTCACAAGAGATGGCTTGCACCTGTCTCCCTTGGCTTTCGAATACTGGCAAAGACTCTTGTCACCCCCATAGTGCCTTTTTTAGGCAAGGCTCAAAAGACAAACCCACCACCGTAAATAGCACAAGTAACCAAAAACTGAGGGTAATGCTACTCAATGCCAGAAGTCTAAACCTCAAAATGCACGCACTTGAGGCACTCCTCAGTATGGAGAACATCAATATCTGAAACCTGGTTTAAGGCTCCAGAGAGCACCCCAGCACTACCAGGCTATAACTCATACCATACCTTTTGGCCACAGAACCCAGACCGAAACACAAAAGGCAGGGGATTATCCATATTCATCAAGGATACTCACACCTCCAGGTTAGTGGCGCAGCACGATACATCAGAGATCATCCAAGTGCAACTAACAACGGGCAAAACTGCAATCCAAATTGTAGCTTGCTACAGATCACCCATCATGACCCATGACCCCCATTCTGCATTTCTGGAGACACTGGGAAATATGAAGGTTCTGCCAAACACCCTAATACTGGGTGATTTCAACTACCCAAACATTAACTGGAAGAATTACTCAAGTGCTAACTCCCTTGCCCAACGCTTCCTAGAATATATAAACTCGAACACCCTGGATCAACTGGTCAACACCCCCACCAGAGGGAACAACATATTGGACCTGGTCATCACCAACATGGGCGACCGATGTTCCACACCTGACGTCAACCCCTCGCTGGTTAGATCAGACCATAGACTAATCACTCTGGATATTCACATTCCGCCCACAACTCCATTCAAGGAAACCACCGTGAAAAACTTTTCAAAAGCAAACTTCACGTTGCTTAAGACCGAGGTGGAAAGTTTCACAGCCCCCAAGCCAATGGACAATGCTGTCCAAGCTGCTGAAACCTATACAAAGGCACTCTATGATCACCTGCAGGAATGCATGGATCGTGCTATCCCAAGTAAAACCAAGACTCACTCCTCCAAGAAAAGGAAACCAGTCTAGTGGACCCCTGCCATAAACAGGCTCTACAATAGAAGGAGGAAACTAGTACAGATAAGAGCAAAATCCCTAGAAAGAAAGACATCCCTGATCAGTATCAGCAAGAAACTACGATCCCTCATTAAATCATCCAAGGCTAGCTTCGAAAGAAAAATTGCCAAGAACTCCAAAGATAACCACAAAGCGTTCTTTAGCTGTGTCAAGAACCTTAGTGGAAACACTCAGATCTGCTCTGAGTTGGTGCAAAATGGCACAAAATACACTGAACCGACTAATATTGCCAACATTTTGGCAGACAGGTTCAGTGCAAACTTCACACCACTCCTACCCCCTAAAGGGCCCATAACCATACCAGAAGAAAGTAAGGCCCCGGCAATCACCAACACACAGGTTAAAACAGCCCTATCCAAAGCCAAAAACACAGCCTCAGTGGGACCGGACGGTGTCCCAGGCTGTGTCTTACAAGAGCTCCAAAATGAACTAACCCCTCACCTAAACACACTGTTCAAACTCAGACTCTCTACAGGCTACATACCCACAGAGTGGCTCACAGCAACAGTTATCCAACTCCACAAAGGTGGCACCACAACGTACCCCGAGAACCTGACTAAGCCTGACTAGCCTGGTCTGCAAGGCTATGGAGTGCATCATCATGGAACTCATTAACAGAGACATTGGGAACCTCCAAACTTTGGACCCCACCCAGTTTGGCTTTAAGGGCAGATCATGCCTCCTAAACCTGGTGGACTTCTTTGAGACAGTTACCAAGGCATTAGATGAGGGTAAGGAGGTCCACACAGCCTACCTAGACCTCGCAAAGGCTTTCAACACCATTCCCCATTCTGGTATTATAGACAAACTCACCAACCTGAACATTAACCCCTACATCATGAGATGGGTTGCAAACTGGCTCACGGACAGAACCCACACGGTGAGGGTTGCAGACTCTAGGTCTGACTCTAAACTGGTTACAAGTGGCATCCCCCCAGGGCTCGGTCCTAGGACCCCTCCTGTTCGGTATATAATTCTCCAAGGTACAGGCAAGCACAGGAGGACTTTGGCTGACCAAGTTCACAGATGACTGCAAACTAGGGGCCATAATTGATTTTCCAGCTGATACAGACACCCTCCAGAAGGGTCTCACTGAGATGGATAATTGATGTCAAAATCATGGCCTCAAGCTGAATGCCAAAAAGTGCATAGTCATCCCCTTTGGAAAAAAGTACCCACAAACTACCACATAGGTGGTAGTCCCCTAAATACAGAAAAAGTAATAAGGGGATCTGGGGACCCAAGTAGATAGCAATCTCTCCTTTGATAATCATATTGCCAAGGTGGTTAGAAAATCCTTCTACGTGGCCCACCTAATCTCAAAAGGGTTCTCATTCAGAACAAAGGTGGTTATTGTGCCTCTCTACTCATCACTTATTAGATCCATTATAGAATACAACGCCCCATTTGGGATGCACCTAACAAGACACCTGCAACAGCTGGAAAGACCACAAAAGTACCTCACCAAGAGGGTTACTGGCCTCAAACAGATGACCTATGCAGCCCGACTAAAGAAACTCCAGCTGTACTCGGTTGCATACCGCTTACTCAGAGGTGATCTCTGCTTGATATACAAGGCCATGTCCAAACCAGAATTGATGGATATGCTCCACCTAAAAAAAAAAACAAATCCCTGAGAGCCACACACTCTGGGGATATAAACCTTACCACAACAATAAATAGGACGTGCTGGAGGGATAGATTCCTGACCCAGAGACTCCCCATGCTTTAGAACAAGATTCCAATATTCATCAGGCAGAGCCCCTCACTAGCACTCTTCAAGAGAAACCTTGATGGGTGGATTGGAAACAGAAAATTTACCCCGGGGATCACTGTAGTGGCTCTGCTGGTCAGAGGCACAGGGAACTAATCTAAGGGGGTGGCAAAAGCCAACACACTCTGGCTAGGCTTGTATATGCCCTTGGGCAGATAGCCTAGTACTTGACTATGAAGTAAATAGTGTGGGAAGAAATAGCCAGGGAATTGTTATGGCTAGGCTTGTATAGGCCCTAGGGCTGATAGCCTAGTACCAACCTATGAACCTATAAGGATGTTTCAGTAAAGATGTTAAAAAAAAAAATAATTTGCATTGGCAAGGTCAATAATACACACAGATTAGGAGAAAGCGAATGGTGATACCACACAAAGGATATAAATTACATTTAGTACACCTGCAGAACTTTTGTCTATTTATATAAGCATGCAGTCATGCATACATACATACATGCATGCATGTATGATGGCATGTTATTACAGGGAAGACTGGCGAAGGCAACTGTTCGTTACACAGCACTGATCACACCACATCGGTTGTAATGCAGCTTTGTTGATGAAGGCATAACAGTCAAAGACCTTAACAGCTTCTCAGGCAAAGAGCACGATTGCCTATACTAAATCACTGCCTAACCTGCAACCAGTGGCTTTACCACACAGTACAAATATAAAAATCAGAACCAAAAGAATAAATTAAATACCATAAACAAATATCTCACCTGTGATCACTTTAAAACTGAATACCCCCCCAAAATGGTAGCACATAGATGAAAGGTTAATTACTGAATTGTCCCAGAATTACAGGAATGCTGGAACCGACCTAGTTATCTTGCCACCCCCCCCCGAAAAAATAAAATTCTGTAGTGTAGTGAACATTGTACACTGTACCAAGCAGTACCTGGGATTTATTCTTCTTGATGTTTGTACATAATTATTTTGCACATACATTTTGAAGAATAGTTCACTGGTAAAAGTTTTCAATATATTTCACAATAAATCACACTTTTTTTTCCATTGTAGCAAGTAAAAGGTTCGTTAAAACATTTCCAAGAGCCAAGGGGAAGTTAAGGTGACTTTTCTGTACTGAGATTCTGGCCACATACTGGATAATGATATAGAGACAAGAACCACAAATAGGCTTATATAAGAAAACGCAGCCTGCTGTTGGGCATTGAATAAAGCCAGCTACTGGTTGGTTGAGGCTTCAGTGATGGTTAAATTGTTTTCATATATAATTCCAGTTAAGCAAGTGTGTCTTAGATGAGTTCCTCCAGTTTTCTGGAAGCAGTGCAGTAGCTTTAGAAAACCTGTGTGTAATTCCAAGGATTGATATGACTTAAAAGGGATTAAGTATTGTGTTAAATCACCTCTAAGCGTAAATGACCATTCTGTGATGAACCCTCAGTGATCCTGTCTTTACATTATTTGAGTAGTTATCTAGACCCTGTGAGGATACTTCAAACTGACAAAAAGTTTTCCATTACCAGTACGTAGTAATGATGTACAGCTTTGAGCTGTGACTCGTTCAGCACTTAATGCATGCAGCAGGAGTGCAACTAGAGGAGCTAGGCTTGTAAATGCATCTTCAACTACTTTGAGCTTTTGGTTGCATCCTGACTTGTCTCCTAAACATTTTTTTTTTTCATTTTGCATTTGTATTTGTTATTTTTAGTGGATTCAGTTTTAATGTATAAGTGAATATAATTTATAAAGTATTGTGTTTTATTGGAAATATAAATCTGGGACCATTTTGTTATATTTATCAGAAGTTCTGTAGTCAAGAAATGGTATTTAGAGTTGTATTTTCTACTTTGCTGTACCGTTCAGTCTTGGTCTTTTGGCAATTACTTGGTATGTACATGCTGATCACAGCTTGTTATGTGTCTAGTAAATTTAAATATTTCCAGAGGGTCCGATTAAGGGGTCTATATTATATAATCGAAGTTTTATAACTTCGAATACCATATGATCGACACCATATGGTCGAAGTTATAAAGAAAAAAATCAAACGAGGAAACACAAAACTAAGGGTTGTAAGCAGAGGGGCAAGTCCCCCTGCACCCCCCACACTCCCCCGTTCTTTAAATATACCAACTCCGAGACCACACTATAATGCGGTAAAGGGAAGATTCCCCTTTACTGCACTGTAGTGAGATCTCAGAGTTGGTATATTTAAAGTGTGTGGGGTACAGAGGAGCTTGCCCCCCTGCTTTAAATTGTCAGGTAACTTTTTTTTTTTAATATTTTTTTATACATATTTGAAGTTTTATAACTTTGACCATATGGTGTTGATCATATGGTATTCTTCGTTTATATAATATAGACCTCAGATTAATGCTTGCTTTAATAGATGCCTTTGTAGGCTATTCAGTTTGATTTTCAGATTGTTTTTAAACATATGGTACTGTATAGTTTGTGCATTCTGTCACTGGGGTCATTTTTATATCCTCTTGGACATTTCAACATTTTTTCTGATTTTAAAAATATTTCTTGATTAAGCTGTCATTTTTAACACCAAGTACCTGGTGCTGATTTAGAAGTACAAAACATTTTTTAAACATTATTAAGCACATTTAATATTGATTTTCAGAACAGTAAAAACGTAAAGTATGCTTTGACAGGCAAGCTATTTTAGTCCTTAATGTAAGTGGCTTAGAAGAGCTTCAGGTTTCTGGCACAAGCTTATCACAACATGCAAAGCATTTGAGTGCAGAAAGAGTTTCCTCTGCATTTCTATTTAGTGATCTGACACACCAGTATTGCCTGTGCAAAAAAATAAGCCATTAGAGCTTCGTATAAGAGAATGTGACCTCTCTCTATGGAGTTTAGGAAATCTATTTACTGGACAGATGATGCCTGACTTAAACAGCAATCCTATTTCATATGCTTCATAGGGCAATCTACGAAGTGAGCAGTGTTTGCCTCCAGCAGTTATACTGCTTATTTTGACTGTAATTGGACTGAGGCTTTATCCAGCAGTGAAGATTACGAAATCTAACATCAAATTAATTTAAATCCTTTCATTAGTAAAGGAAGATTCTTGATGGAGGATTGTCCAAATGGGCTTCCTATCAGAAGTGAGACCTGTTGCAATGAGTTTCATCACTCTGAAAAATAAACAATGGTTCAAGCAGAAAAAAGTGAATTGTGAAACGTACTGCTGTTTAAGAAATTGTACAGGATGAGATTCTGCATCTCCTAATGTGGGGGGGGGGGGGGTTGTGCCCCCACATTCACCAATTCAGATTTGTGTACCTCGGAGTAAGAGGAATACCCCAACACACTACAACCTTGGACTTGGTATATTTTTCTAATGCTTAATAGTTCCATATTCCAGTAAAGCAAGCCAACAGTTTGATATCTTTGCATGCAAACTGTTACTTTCTAGCAAGTTTTTTGAAACCATGCACAGTTGTCCTGTGTGCTGGTGGTGCACTCCAGTGTGTTTTTCTTTTCCTTCAGTGTGCTGTGACCATGGGGTTTGTTTACTGTATATAAGTGGTGTGAGGGGCTAAGCTCCCACATGGAAGTGCACAGAGACTTGCTCCCCTTCAGAAAAGACTTCTGTGTTTTTCTAACGTTTTAGAGTTGTACTTTTTTCAATGTTAAACTGAGTGAAGCTAATTTGCCAGTGACTCCGTGTAGCGTAGATCAACCCAGTAATCATAGTTATGATCACAAACTGTCAACAAGCGCGTATCCAAATGTCATGGCAGAAAGAGGTGTTTTGCACATTTTCATGAGCTAAGCAGACAAGAATCCAGACTAAAAATGTTGTGCATTAAAACCTGAATGCACCCAGGGAATGTTTGAGCAACCTAATGTCACTCCTAAAGGTTTTCATGGTGTTGACAAATATTGTACTGAGGGAATATGAGAAGTGGTCCAAGCATCCCTCTCCTAATTTGTAGAAAATTAGTACTCTGTCAGTGAAGAATGGTGAAATGTTGATTTTGGACTACTGGATTCATACTAACAAAGGTTATAAGATAAACAAGCCTTTTCTGAGAAAGTACATAATTTTATTTGTTTGATCATTAAGGCTTTAAATATTCTTTGTCCATGGTTAACTACAAGGTAAATGTAAATGAGTTTCCTCTTTCCTAGGAAGAGGCCCATGCCTCCTAAATAACAGTTTGCCTTTAACATGCTCAGAAAGGATTTTTAATCTTCCAGTTTATCACAATATCTCACATAGCTTGCAGATATCTTTAAAAACACAAGAAATCTGAATTACTGTCAGCTCAGTGGAAGGCATGTTTATCTAAAAGCATTGTTTGAATTTTCTCTTTGGAAAGCTATTTTATCTCAGTAAGGTGGCGTCCTTATTTTATTATGTGGCTGCCTGTCAAACTGTCAACAAGGACTTTTCTAAAACTGCTTTGTGTTTGTCATCCAGTATCATCATGGAGACGTACGCCATGCTGCTCATGAATTATCAGCATTACTTCTGAGATTTGTGAGATCAGACATTCAGTCTTTTGCCTCTTCCTTCCCCTCTTATTATAGCTTTGAAGGAAGAAGTGGAGTTTTGTTTTTTGATGGTACAGACCAGTCTGTAAATCCTCCCTTCCATTTTACCCAACCCTTTCCTAACATCAGTGTAGCGGTTTGATCATTACAACTTTAAGAATTCTTATGCTCAAGAGCAATTAATTTACTAGGCGGATATAAATGAACAGTTTTCCTTAGTCAAGAGGTAGAAGTGTACAGTATAGATTCCAGAGTTTTTAGCATTATCAGTATCACCTCTAGGCTTAAAGCTGTTTAGGTTACATTTTTTTATAAAGTCTAATGTGACCTCAGTTTTGAGGAGAATATTGCTTTTAAAAGGAAGACTTATACATGAAGTGTTCTGGACAAGCTTATTAATCTTACAGTTTTTAGTGGTATATATAGCTTGAATGTAATTTATTTATGTACTTATGCTTTGTGGACTGGTGTGTGTCCTATTTTCAGTGGAGGCCAAAGGAGAAAAGCAACATTACGTCATCAATGTTGCAAGAATAATAATATGTGACATCATTATGTGGAGTAGCAATAAAACACCATCATATTGGGGTATAAGCTACCTTGTTTGTTGAGCGATTGCAGTTAGCTTAAACTGACAGATACAAAAATGAAAGCCCACTACCCATGTAAGTTAACATTAGGTTGATCTGTGAAATACAGGATTACAGTGAGCTAAACATGAGATGTTTGCAAACAGAAACTAGCTTGGGATTTTGCAAATGATGCAATACATCTTGCACTAAGAGAAATTTGTGAAAGAGAATGCATATTGCACTGAACTTTGGTAAAAGTGGCATGTAGTGGTTGAATGTATTAAGCAGAAAAACTCAGAATGTTTGTTAGCATGATGAAGGCAAGCAGAATGGACAGGAGAATATATGTTGGGGAAAGAGGGGCAGGAGAGAAGGGTAGCTTGGTGTAACAGGGGAACAAGGAAGAGAGTTTGGGATCTATTGCTGTTTGTTTGGACTATACAGGTGTCGGGTATAGCAGGAGAAGTAGAAATTCCTGAAAGGCTAATTAATTGAGGTAGTTGTAATGTTGGAAAGAAACCATTTTTAAGCTTTAGATAGATCACTTTATATGTGAGTTGAAGGGTGAAGGCAAAACAAAAAGAATCTGCACCGTTGTTTGCACAAGTTCAGTTTCTTCATCTTCTGTCTCTCCTTTAGTTAGTTCTGGTAGAGATGAGAGGTTTGTTTCCTTGCCAGATAACTGTACCTCAGAGCTGTTCTTCAAGAGACAGTCTCAGAAGTCTGTACACTGCTGTGGAAGAGGCTGAAAAAGTCAGTGACAGGAAAAGCAGTCCATTCCTCCAGTCAGTTTTCAAGCTTTTTCTTTCTGTCCCTCAGACAAACGATAGCTGTAAATGATTCTTATCCCCTTAAGGTTTCAAAGTAGAATTCCTTCCAAATCTGGTCATTCAACCTATCCAGTGAACTCCCTACAAGAAGGCCAAGCCTCTTTTAAAAGGTACTAGACAAAAGTTTTGGAGAAGGAGCATTTCCTGTGCTCCATTTGAAGTAGTCGTACTTGGGGTTCTTCATTTCAAATATAGATGATGGAACTTGGAGAACAATTTTAGACCTTTTCCATCTGAACAAGATTCATACATTCAAAATGGTGAATCTCTATTCATTGTTTTATCAGGGAGCTGCTTGGATGGCCGGGATAGCAATCCTGAATTTGAAAGATGTTTATCGGCACGTTGCTATCTTAGCAGCTCACAGAAGCTTCTTGTGATATGAAGTGGGGCAGCAGAATTTTCAGTTCGGTGTACAATCATCTGGCATGTTTACCACTCAGAGTATTTATGCAGTATTTAGCAACAACCTCAGTGGCTGTCAGACAAAAATGATGTGCACAGCCAACTTTTTTTGGAAAATGGATGGCCTTATTCAGGTTTGCTGCCTTCAGCAATTGCTGAACATTGTATAAATGTTCATTCCTATCATGTCACCTCTTAGGCTGGAGTGCAAGCCACAAAATCTTTTTGCTGGCTCAAAGGAGACTTTTTTTTGGTGGGGGGGCACTGCTGAATCCATCTCTTCAGAAGGATTTCCTGTCTCAACAGAGTTTCTTGAAATTATGTTCTTTATTTCAATAGGTGAGGAAAAAAAATATCCTGAACAGAATTAGGAGTCTTCTACTTTATTGTCCATTTTATTGTGGCTTCTTATTTGTCCTGCAGGCAGCTTCTTTGATTTGCTGATTGGAAGACAAAGAATAATTTGTTCAGCTATTTGCATGCAAGTTTGAATTCTTCATGGTCTGTTTTGCTCACTTTTTTGCCTTTGCTGAAAGAAATACTTTTCCATTTTTTCAAGAAGTAACTGCATCTTAAATATTTTTTAAATGGGATTGTCTTGGAAATTAAACTTTATGGTAAAGTTAGGAAGAGTCAAGGGCAGTATAGCAGCCAAACCTCATATCAATTTGTAGTCTATTGCCTTCTTTGTCCTTGACAAAAGTAACTTTCAGAACGTCTTGATATTCCTTTTTACAGCAAAAGGTTTCTCTTTCTTAATGTAATAAAGATGTTTTAAAAAATATCTCTTATGACATAGTTTATCATACATCTAAATGAAAACCATATTGACACAATCTTATTTGCAAGCCTTTTATATCACAAACCATATTGATATAATCCTAGTTGCAGGCATTATATATGACAGATAACGTACCTAGTCATTTTCAGTCAAACATTACAATATAGTTCATTCAAGTCCTGCCTTCTTTTAAACCTCATTCCTCCCCTGTATGTATTGTTCCCACAATTCCCATTTTCTTATGTAATTTGCTCCTACCCTTTTCTAAATATCTCAGTTCCGGTTGTTTTAGCTCTCTTACTATATTCACTACTAGTACAGTTGGTTTAGACTTTGATTTCCATTTTGTAGTAATTGCTTTTTTGGCAGCAATCATAACTAGACTCAGCAACTATGTCTAGGCAATTCCGATTCTGTATCATAGCTTAGAAAAAAAAATATTTCCCTAATTATATCAATTTGCTCACCTGGCATCTCTGACAGAGCAGTCTTCAGAGAATCTTTAAAGTCTGCCAACTCATTACAATCACAGAAAATATATTCCCAATTACCTCTTTCTTCCCCATCACACCTCCCACATTTGCTGTCTACCTGAGGAAAAATTCTCTATAGAGTCTACGTGGGGTATAAAAATATCTGTTTAAACATTTCCAAGAAAAATCCTAAATCTTCTAGATTTTATTGCATATTTGGGAGCCATACATATATCCCTCATTGTTTCTTTGTGAATTGTTTATCCAATCTCTCTTCCAAATCCTTTCTAGCCTCCTCATATTGATTCTTATAGTTATAACATAATATTTTATATACTTTTTACTAATTATTCCTTTTTTACAGCAGCTTCTGTTGTAAATTTTACTAAAAACTCTACCAGTGCTGTTCTTTCATGTAGGACCCCCTATTTCTTTCTCTTTGCCTATACTCTGATATCAGTTCTTGACAGGGAAGGCAATCTTTAACCTGAAGTCCAAATATCGTCCCATTCTATTACCTTTCCGTTTCTAGTTATTTGCTTCCAATACCTTGGTTCCTTTGTCACTTTTTGCCACTTATTCCAGCCCCCTCTTGCCTATCATCTGCATCCCTAATTGCAGTCATCCCTAACAGCAGAATCTCCTTTCTCGATTCCATTGTTGGCTTAGTGCTGCTACTTTATGATTGTAATATTCTGTATGATTATTGCTATTCTCCTTAAAGGCCCGCATTCAAAATCCAAGTCTGTCCTTGTTACTTTAGCTTCCCCCCATTTCATCATCCCTTTCCAGTTTGAATTTTAGTTTTCTGCTTGTACTATGTATGAGACCCTTAACTGTGTTGCTCTGAAATACCCCTTCAAATCAGGTAATCCCAGTCTGCCTTGTTCTACAGTAAGAATCAGTTTATCTCACTTGACTTTTGCCATCTTCCCCTCCCAGATAAAATCCTTCAGCTCTTTATTAATTACTACCACAACTTCTCACCTGGTTGATAAAAATATGCCTAAACTGTGTATAAGATTAAAGAGACAAAAAACGTTTTAACTCCTTGTATCTTACTAGCCATATACATATGACAGAGCTTCCATTTTCTCAGGTTTTTGTATTCTCTTTTGTTTAGTCTCTTCCCACATATCCCATATTCTTAGCTGCCACACGGAATCATTATTAAATCAAACTTCTAAATAATTCAGTTTATCATGTCCCCATTGTGACAAAGGGAGATACTTCCAGCACAGCTGTCTGGAATTTTGTAAATAATTATGTCATTTGTGAATATCAACATGATTTATATAAGATGCTTGTGTTACAAATGTATTAGAACTGTTATGTCATGTATATCAAACTGCTGGTACAGAAGTGTGTGTTAAAAAGGTATTTTATAAAGTGGTTGCGCTTAAAATGTAACCAGAGTGTGCCCTACTGGAAAATAACAGAAATGTACATGTACTATTGTAAATGTTTAAATGTTTATATTTTAACAGTGGAAATTGAAATATAGGAAGTTAACTTCAGAAAAATAACCAAAATTAAATTACTATATAGGGTAGGCTAGAGACACGATGTCTGTGCTGAGAAGCTTTCAGTATTGTCTTCAGAGTGAACTAGTTTTGAAAACATGAAGGAATGCAATTGTTTTATAACTTCCACATCTGCCAAAGATCTGAAGTCTATGTATTTTCACAGGTAGATGCTAAATACTGCTAGCTTCCAGCATTTGGGGTTTCACCTGGATTAGAGTTAGATGACAATAAATTGTCATTCTGCAAGCTATCCCAGCATTTGAGATGTTAATTTGAGAGTCTCTTAAAGAGACTTAAATGCTTAAAGCATTCTGTATTTTTTCTTTGACCTGACAACAACTAGAACATCCATTCATCACATGTGTCTTGCTCTGATGAAGTACGTTACTAGGGACTAGTATAATTATTTTAGATATAGTCAGGAATGTAGCAAAGCTTAGTTTAGATATTCTTCTTAATTTATTTGAGACTGTTCTGGAATGTTGTTTTAAATATTTCCTGTGATTTTGAACTCTGATGTCACTGTGAATATATATTGAGTATTTTCTTGTTCTTTTATTATTTATTATCAAATATAGTTAAACCTTTCATTGTGGCTGATCTTTGTAGAGATATTTAAGTTTTAAGAGTGCTTGTATATTTATTTTGTGACACTGTTTGAGCCATTCCTAATAGCTTTGCTCTTGGTCAAACTACCATTTCTGTTAATATTAATATTACACAGTAAGACTGGACACCCTTTGTTAAGGGCCTTAAAGTAGCTGATAAGGAGTTGGCTGGTGGCAGTAATAAATATCTTATAATCTGGGAAAAGGAGGTAATAGCTAGTAAACCTGTGCCAGCCTAAACCTATGCCAGCCTTTCCCGTTTGTATGTAAATCAAACCTCAGAGTATGTGTGTCAGCTACTTGGGTAGGGACATGTAGCACTGGTTGGACAGAGAGGGAGCTGGAGGTCTCGGCTTGGCCACTCAGCTGAGATCTCAACTCTATAGTTGTGCCCGTGCGGAGTCTTACTGGGGATCTGGAGAAAGAGGGAGAAACCAGCCCCAGACTGACTGTAATCTCTGTGTGATTTTAATGGAAATTGCACTTGATGCAGAGAGCTGCATCTGGAAATACTGTGTGTACCTGTTATCCTCCCAGTGTACGTCCCCCACTGTTGCCAGTGGTGAGGATTGAGTCTCCTTGATTACTGGTCCAGCGGGGTGGGTCATCACATTATTGGTTAGCAGTGGTGGGATCACCACATCACATATTAGGATTCAGTGGTGTGGATATTGAACTCTTCTAGCCTGGAAACAGTAGTCAGTAAAGCAGGTGTTTGTACTCTCAAGCAGCCACACGGTAGACATTCAGAGTTTCATATCACAGTAGTTTTATTTATTTTTTTGTTAGTTTAGTTAGTCAGGTAGATCAAGCAGGGATGTCAGAAGAGGAGTATGGCAAACTGACAAGGAGCCAGTTGGCTGAGATGTGCCAGGACAAAGGATTGGTGCATGCAAACCTGACTAAAGCAGAAATTATTGCAGCCTTAGCCACAGCTGCATCACAGACCAGATGTGCAACTCTCAGAAAATGGACATTTCAACTTTGCCTCAGAGGACTTAAAAAATCTGTGTGGGGTTAGAGACTTGAACTGGAGGCCAAATGTTTGGAGCTAGAATCAGCAAAGAGACTGTGGGGGGAGAAACATATAGAATTAGAAGCAGCAGAGAGACTGAGATATCTAGAAGCTGAAGAAAATGAGAGGCAGAGACAGCATGAAAAGGAGATGCTGAGTCTTCACCAGGATCATGGAGGTAATGGGGAAGGGACTGAGCGAACACCAGAAGCAGTAAAGGTCAGTAAATTTCTTCCACAGTTTACAGAGTGTGATAAGTTTGATAATTTTATTCATATGTTTGAAAGGGTATGTAAACAGTATAATGTTGACCAAGGGTTCTGGGTAGGGTTCCTGACCCCCCCCCCCCCCACATACTCCATGGTAAAGCTGTAACTGCTGCTTCTAAATTGTCTGATACTGATTGCTTAAATTATAATACTTTTACATTTTTTTATTAGAGCGTTTTAAGTTAACTCCTGAATAGGAAAAAGTTTTGTGAGCATAGGCACAAAGCACATGAAAGTGTATATGAATATATTGCTGAGTTAAGCACTTATTTTCATAGGTGGGTGAATGGGTGTTAGGTCACCACTTTTGAAGGGCTGGCAGGCATTTTGGTGAGGGAACAAGCCCTTAGCACTTTACCTGAGGACATGAGAATGTGGTTAGTAGATAGAGAATGTAATACTACAGATGAGTTTGGGGAAAAAGGGAAACCTATACCTAGCAAGCAGGGCATCACTGCACAGTAAAGGGATACCCAGTGCTGCACATGGGTCTAAGGGAACCCATGGTGGACAGCCTAAGCCTCACCAACATAGCCCAGCAGTAACAGGGGAAGCCACTAGTTCTGGTACATGGCCAGGATCAAGGGTTAAATGTTTTAAATGTAACCAGTGGGGCCATGTAGCATATAGATGTCCATGAAGGCAAGGTGGGGAACAAAAGGTGGGAAAGCCAGTAAGTAGGACTGACAGAATGCCAGCAGTAAGTTGTCTGGAGATAAGGGTACCCAACTACCACAATAGGTTATATCCTATCTTAGTAGATAGGAAACCGGCCACTGCTAAGAAAGACACAGCCTGTGACCTAACTATTGTGAAACCTGCAGTGGTTAAAGAGGAGTACTACTTGTATGGGCAGTCTACTCCATTCAGAGCTTTAGGAGAGACCCCATTCCAAATACCTTTGGCTAGGGTTCACCTTGACTGGGAGGGTGGAAAAGGAAGCAAGGTGTGTTTGAGGATATTCCTACGGATGTCCTGATAGGGATTGATTTTCATAATGCAGTACCTTGTGTGCATGTAGTGACACACAGTCAGGCTTGGAGACAGGAATGTGGGTGTGGTAGCCTGGGGGGGGGGGCCCAGACAGACAGACCGACCACACGGTTGAAGCCAGGACTGGTGAGGTGGCTACTTTAAGAAGGGAGCTAATCTGTAACAGTGAGACTGAAGGTGATCAACAGCTGCTTCTGGGTACTGATGTTCCCTTGGACAGAGTGACTGCAACGGCAGAGGTGAGTAGTAGTACCCAGGCTGACGGTGAGGCACTGCTGTCAGAGAATACCAGACTTCCTGTGGAAGGAGAGCTGGGAAGGGTTACAAAGAGAAAGCTGAGACAGGCTCCGCTCTCAGACCCTGCATTAGAAGGCTTTGCATTAGAAGGCTTGAGGGAGGTAGCCAGAGAGGTGCCTGATTCTCAAGGAAAAGGGGTTGAATCTGTATACTGGGAAAAGGGTTACTGTATAGAGAGTGGACCCCTGTGGGAGGGCTAAAGAGTGAGAGAATGCAGCAGTTGGTAGTGCCCAGAGCCTACCATCTGGCACTTCTAGCCATAGCCCATGATATTTCTTTTGTAGGCCATATGGGCATAAAGCATACAAAAGATGTATTATGCAGAACTTTTATTGGCCTGGGATTTCCAGAGATGTAACAGGCTACTGCGAGGCCTTTAAGCAGTGCCAAAAGGTAGGCAAGGCAGGAGACATGGTCAAAGCTCCTTTATTGCCTTTGTCTGTGATTGAGGAGGTGTTTCAGAGGGTAGCTATGGATATTGTGGGGCCTCTTAGTACCCCATGTTCCACAGGAAAGAAGTATATCCTAATGGTAGTAGGTCATGCTACCAGACACCCTGAAGCAGTGGCTCTGTCCTCCATTGAAGAAGAAAAGGTCAAAAATGTTTTGTTAGAGATTTTCAGAAGGGTAAGTTTCCCAAAAGAAATACTGACAGAGGTGCCAGTTTCACGTCAGACCTGCTGGCCTGTCTGTGGGAATGCTGTCGGGTGAAGTACCTAAAGACCACCCCCAGACTAATGGTCTGGTGGAGAAGTTAAACTCTACACTAAAGACTATGGTACCAGCATTTGCAGACTAGTTTGAGGGGATGGGACAAATATTTGTCCCATCTGTTGTTTTCTTACAGGGAGGTGCCCCAGGAATTTGAGTTGTTGTATGGGCATAGGGTGAGGAGTACTTTAGATTTGATTTGTTATAAATAGGAGGGTTTGTGTGAATCCCACAAAAAATGTGTTGAGGCATATGTACTAAATCTCAGAACAAGGCTCAGGGAACTCATGGGCTTGGCCCAGGAGAACCTGGCAGAAGCCACCAGCAGAAAAAGTTCTGGTATGACAGGAATGCATGAGCTATAGAGTATGCTGTGGGTCAGCAGGTGATGGTTCTCATTCCTGTCAGACACAACAAGCTGCAGGCCTTGGGACCAAAAGTCAAATGACAAAGAAATGATGTAATTCTGCAAGCTAGCCCAGCAGTAATATTTGCAGTAGTAATTTGAGAGGGACAGCATTCTGTATTCTGTCTTGGACCTGACAACAACAGGAACCATTCACCACACATCTGCCTTTCTCTGTAAGTAAGTTAACTAGGGTATAGTAATTCTCTTGGATACAGTTAGGAATATAGCAACACTTAGTTTAGATATTTTTCTTTATTTATTTGACACTGTCCTGCAATGTTGTTTTGAAAATTTTCTGCGGTTTTGAATGATATCACTGTAAATATATATTTAGTATTGTTTTGTTTTTTATTATTTATTATTAAATATATTTAAACCTTTCATTGCGGCTGTTTTGTCTAGAGATATTTAAGATCTGAGTGTACTTGCATATTTATTTGGTGGCACTGTGTAGGTCACTCTGTTTCTTTCTGTTCCTTTCTGTTGGTCAAACTAACATCTGTATTAATAGTAACATTACACAGTAAGATTGGACACCCTTTGTTAAGGGCCATAAAGTAGTTCATAAGGAGCTTGGCTGGTGGCAGTGATAACTGCCTTATAGTCTGGGCAAAGGGGGGGTGTGGCTGTCTAGTAAACCTGTGCCAGCCTTTCCCGTGTGTGTGTGTGTGTGTGTGTGTGTGCGCGCGCGTGTGTGTATGTGTGTGCGCGCGTGTGTGTATGTGTGTGCGCGCGCGCGTGTGTGTGTGTATGTGTGTTGCTGTGTGTGTGTATGTGTGTGTATGCGTGTGTGCACGTGTGTGTATGGTGTATGTGTATGTGTGTGCGCGTGTGTATGTGTGTGCGTGTGTATGTGTGTGCGCGTGTGTATATGTGTGCGCGTGTGTGTATGTGTGCGCGTGTGTGTATGTGTGCGCGTGTGTGTATGTGTGCGCGTGTGTGTATGTGTGTGTGCGCGTGTGTGTGTATGTGTGTGCGCGCGCGTGTGTGTGTATGTGTGTGCGCGCGCGTGTGTGTGTGTGTGTGTGTGTGCGTGTGTGTGTGTGTGTGTGTGTGTGTGTGTGTGCGCGTGTGTGTGTGTGTGCGCGCGTGTGTATGTGCGTGTGTGTGTGCGTGTGCGCGCATGTGTGTGTGTCAGCTACTTGGGCAGGGACACAAAGCACTAGTTGTACAGAGAGGGTGCTGGAGGTCTTGGCTTGGTCACTCAGCTGAGATCTCAACTCTATAGCTGTGCCAGTGGGGGAGTCTTACTGGAAATCTGGAGAAAGAGGGAGAAACCAGCCCTGGACTGACTGTGGTCTCTGTGTGCTCTTAAGGGAAGTTGCACTTGATGCAGAGAGCTGCATATGGAAATACTGTGTGTGTTCCTTGTCATCCTCTCCATGTACGTCCCCCACTGTTGCCAGTGGTGAGGATTGAAGCTTCTTGATTACTGATCTAGTGGTGGGGCATCACAGTTAAAATAATAAGTCTGTGTGGAAACTGACAAGAAAAGACCCAAGGTTAAGAAATAGAAGGTATGTGTAGAAGCAGAGGAAGAGGTTTACAAAGTACATTGTGCAGCAAGAGTAAAAGAGGAACTTGAACAGTGTCATAAGCTTCACCCTGCTACAACAAAGCAGACAGCCAATCAGAAACTGAAGCGGGATTCTAAGGCTAACAAGAGTAAGATAACTACTGAAGAAGAGAAACTACTAGTACCCCTGGTAGATGAAAACTTTGAGTTTAGTGTTACAGACGTTAGATGAACAGGAGAAGCCTACTTATATTTATAGGACAAAAGCCCAAGGCCTTCACTTCATATGAGAGTAAATAGGCTGATCTCCAGGTAACAAATAAAACAAAGCCAGCAGATCATGGCAGGCTTTATGATTTTATTAGCTTGTCTTACAGCATAATAAACCGACCGGTTTCGGCTCAATTAAATCTCTGCCTTCTTCAGTGTTTAAAATGAGAACACTAGTCCCTTTTATAGTGAACATACAAACTGATGCTAAGGCATGATTGGTTCCTTACAAACGTTCATTCAAACCAGGTGCAAATAATGCCCCTAACTTAATTATCCATTTCTTTTCTTTTGAATCCAAAAGGCTATGCCATCCGGCTTTATTAGCCCTGTTTCCCATGATTTTGTCAATAACTGTAATTCTGAATGTAGCATTAGGATGTTTAATTATATCAACTGGATGATGGACAATACTATATGAAGATGCCTCTTGATCCTACTCAAAAATTTAAGAAGGAAATCAACCAATTTTTGGCCTTAGCTAGGGAGGAGGGTATTATTTTGGATTTTGATTTACAACAACAAATGGTCCCGGTTCCAGCAAATTAGTATATTTACTTTCTCCCTAAGATACATAAAGATCTGCATCACCCACCAGGTAGACCTATTGTCTCGGGTAGGGGTTCTATCACTGAATCCCTATCACAATATTTAACTTTGAAGTTACAACCTCTACTTAAGTGGGTACATTCCAGACTTCGCAACACCACTGAGTTTCTCCAGATTATAGCTGATACACAACTGGAACCTGGCTGGCTACTTTGTACCCTAGATGTGTCGGCATTATATACAAACATAACCACATTGGGCAGGCTTGGATGCCCTAGAATACTGGTTGAATAGGTCAGATCTTTACCCCCCAGGTATGAATACTTTATCGGGCTTGTTGAACACATACTAACTAAGAATGTCTTTTTTTACCGTGACCAATGTTTTTGGCAAACTAAGGGGACTGCCATGGGGGCTCCTTTCGCCCCCATTTATGCAGATTGTATTCATGGCTCATGTCGAGGAGCTCATTATTTATGATAGTTCCCACAACATTTACATAAATGAAATTGACATCTGGAGGAGGTTCTTGGTTGATTGCTGGATGGTATGGAGATTGGATGAGAGCTATCTGAAGGAATTTGTAGGTTATCTTAATGAAAACAAATTCAATTCACTGTTAATTATCATTCATGTGGGATCATTTTTTGGATGTATTGATCACCAGGAATGCAGATCACACCTTAGAAACACAGGTGTATAGGAAATACCCCCAATACAATTCCCTTCTCCATGCCTCCAGCTTTCATCCACCTCACATCTGCAGAAACATACCTAAGTCCCAGTTTCTTAGAATGAAAATTATTTGTTCCAAGCCTGATAGTTATGTACAGTATAGGGTTGACCTTATCGATAGATTTAGGGACAGAAGTTACCAAATGGGTTACATCCTGAGTGCTAGTAATATGGTTTCTTCACTAGATAGGACAGATGCATTACAATATAAAGAACAAGGGACCAGCCAACAATCTGTCATCCGTCTTGTTGCAACTTATGGTAGGAACACGGAAACTTTACTTAATATTGTTCAGAGACATTGGAACATATTAAGAGCAGATGATTATTTTTCCACCATTTTGGGAGACAGGTGTTTGTTCTCATTTCACAGGGGGAGAAACATAAGGTCCCAGTTGAGCCATTATAAACGCATCAACCAATCTACAGGGGTTTCTGGACAACTGACTATGATTGGGAACTTGCAGGTTGTGTACCTTATGGCCACTGTAAAGCTATGAACAAAACTAAGGAGTTTTCCAGTAGTAATACAGGTTATGTTTTCAGATTCAATTATTTGTGAATTGTGGGACAGATTGACTTATCTATTTAGCTACCTCTAGTTGCCATGCCTTTTATGTTGGACAGACATCCAGACTCCTTCGGATCCGTATTTTAGAACACTTTAGTGGGATAAGAAATAAAAAAAAAAGAATTAATGCACTATATAAACATACAATTAAACATCTTAATGCTACATTCAGAATTACAGTTATTGACAAAATCATGGGAAACAGGGCTAATAAAGCCGGATGGCATAGCCTTTTGGATTCAAAAGAAAATAAATGGATAATTGTTTGGGGCATTATTTGCACCTGGTTTGAATGAACATTTGTAAGGAACCAATCATGCCTTAGCATCAATTTGTATGTTCACTATAAAAAGGACTAGTGTTCTCATTTTATTTTAAACACTGAAGAAGGCTGAGATTTAATTGAGCCGAAACCGGTCTGTTTATTATGCTGTAAGGCAAGCTAATAAAATCATACAGCTTGACATGATCTGCTGGCTTTGTTTTATTTTTTGCATTTTGTTTTGAGCTATGCAGGTGCCATATGGGCAGGATATCATTGTAGTTTGATCTCCAGGTAAGCAATGTTAGTTTCAAGAAGGTCCAGTGGGAAGAGAATATACTAAGTAGAGCTAAAGAAAATATAGTAAGAGTAGAAGGGGAAACGGAACAGAAACATAACCACACCACTTCATATCTATCCTTTGAACTATGAAATTACTTGCTGTACAGGGTAACCAATGACAATGAACAGATACTGAGACGTTGGTAGTCCCATAGCCTGTCAAAATGGAGTTAGCACGCACTCACATTTTGGGTGGTCACTTAGGAGTGGATAAGAAAAAGTATGATTTTGGCTAGATTTTACTGGCCTTTAGCTTGAAGGGACCTGCCCCAAATGTCGAAAGACAGCACACAACTCTGGGTTTAAGAGCCCTTTGATATCATTACCTATCATGGAAGTTCGGTTTAAGAGAATAGCAATGAACATTGCAGGTCTACTTGTAAATCAGGTAAAGATCAATAGAATGTCCTGATAATAGCTAATTATGGTAAACAGAATGTCCTGAGCAGCATCTCTACAGAGGCAGTGCGAAGTCCATGACAAAAGAACCAGTACTGCGTTAAGTAAGGATTCTCTGAGAAACTCATACTAACCAAGGTACCCCTTTCATTGATGCGTGAATGCTATCAATTTTTTAAAGTGATGAAAGTGACATATCTATACCTCGCTCAAACAAACCAGTTTAGCACTTTAATAAAACTTGTAACTGTTACAAAAGTCTGCAGAACTGGATAGCAGTATGAAGACCGACTGTATCCATATTTTTTCTGTGCTGTAAGGGAAGTACCCAAGCATTAATTAGATTCACAAAATTTGAACTGCTATATGGTTGAAATCCCCAAGGCCTGGTAAATATAGCAGAAAGTGTGATTGAAAATTTTGCTGATATGCAGGACGACTTGTGGACTGTAATGCATGTAGTAAAAGTACAAATAAAAAAAGCATAGATGGTGCAAGAGAGAGAGAGAGAGCATATAACAAAAGTACTCATCTCTGAGAACTCAAAGCTGGAGATAAAGTACTTGTGTTAGAACCCAATGCTGAAACCATAAAGTTCATGTAAAACTGTAGAAAACATAAGTGAGGTAAATTACAGGGTAAGGCATTCGAGTAAAGGAAATCGTAAGTGTTATACCACATAAATGTTTTGAAATCTTGGAGAGAAACTGAAGTTTCTGTAGTAAGAATGTTTGCAGAGAAAGTTAAGGCCCCCACAGCTTGTCCCAAAGACAAACTAAATAAAGCATTGTCGGTTTCTCAAAAACAAGAAAGGAAAACATTTGTATACTGGAATAAAGACACATTTTCAAGGCTGAGTGGCTGAACAGATTTAATTCGGCACAACATAAAACCTGTGGCTAGTGAGAAAGTAAACTTGAAACCAAATACCAGAATCCCAGCGCCTGTTCACATTTGGGAAAATAAAATAATTCCAAAGTGAATGGAGTTTCCCCATTGTACTGGTCTTTAATCTTGATTCGACTCTTAAGGCTTTGCAATGACTTTAGAGTGATAAATAACATGTCTAAATTTGATTTATGCCCCATGCCTCAAGTGGATGAATTGACTGAAAAATTGGGTAAGGCTAGATTTCTTGTCCACCTTAGATCTAACCAGACACTATTGGCAAATTCCATTAGTCACAAAAACTAAACCCAAAATAGCATTTTCCACAACAGATGGAATCTTCTATTACAGAGTCCTACTTCTTGGTCTTCACAGAGCAGCAGCAACACTCCAGATGCTCACAGACAAAATTCTTAGCCCGCATTACAGAAATGCAGCAGCCTTCCCGGACGATGTAATATATATTTTTTGGAATTGGGAAAGCCATATCCTTTAAGTCCAAGCTGTTTTAGATTCCCTGTGTCAGGCTGGATTGATTGGTGACCCAGCTAAGTGCAAGTTAAGTATTGCAGAACCTACTGTTTGGTTTACCTAATAGGGGGCTGGATTGTGAAGCCACAGGCTGAGGTGAAAATTGAAGCAGTACAAGGCTGGCCAACACCAACCAGTAAGAAACACATTAAGGCTTTTTTAGACCTAGCTGTTTGTTCATAATTTTGGTACCATTTCTTGATCCCTAGCTGATCTGATCAAGGGTTAAGTTTTCCTTGAATGTTAAGTGGACAGTTGAAACAGGGAAATCCTTCAGGCACCTTAAAGATGCACTTTGTTCAGACCCCGCACTATTAGCCACCTGAGGGGTTTTGAGTTGGTGTAATGGCTAAGGTGTTTACCTCACAGACACAAGGTACATGGTTTGATTCTCACCTTTGAAGGGAAAATTGGATAGCCTTAAAATGCCCCACAAAGGCAGCTTGGCTAATGCATACCTATGACATTTTCAAGGAAAGTTTGTACACACAGCTGGCTGTGTGATAGGCATAGCTACAGTCTTGTCTTGCTATAGAGGGATGTGGGTACCCCAACTGATATATCAATAGAAAACTCAGCAGTGTTGAGAGATGTTATTCAGCTATAACTGGAAAATGCCTTACCATGAAATGAGCTGTCACCACCCTCCATTACTGTTTATTAGGTGGGGAGTTTATATTAATCATTGCCCATACCTCTCCACAGTGGCTCCAGCATCAGAAAAATTGAACCTCAATGTTGCCTAGATTGGCTTTGACCTTCCAGCCTTACAATTTTAAGATACAGCATCATCCAGACTGTCTCTAGGTTAAGTCCCATCCAATGGTGTTTGAGCCAATGGTTATATGATGGCAGCTGGGGAGATCATGTGACTTAGTGACTGCCGAGTTGGGAAAACACTTAGCTAATTGTGGTGGCTGAGTCTGCTGTTGTTGTCTATACCAGAGAGTAGGAAATAAAGAGCAGGTAAGCAAACCAGAGAGCGGCAGGTCTCCATTGACAACTAATAGGGAACAGTTGGCTTTGGATGTATACAACGGCTACTCTCTGGTGAAGATCAAATTCCAGACATCTGGAGACAAGACAGCATTCTGAAGAGGATTCCATGCTACACATCAAGAATGGGGGTAGCCTGAGAGATGTCCCTGAAACCTGAAAAGACAACAGAAGGTGGAGGAGAAATTCTGTAAAGAAACTGAGGCAACTGTCCTGCCTGCAAGGTGAAAAGTACCTTGAAGGGGAAAAAAATGAATTTTTTAAAGCTCTGTTTGTTTACTTGCCAGCTCTCAGAAAAGCATTGTATATTCTGGGATGCAACCTGTTAAACTGAACCTCGAAAATCCCTGAAAGTACATGAATGACTGTGTTTTTGTTACTCCTCAGTTTGTATTATCCTTGTAAATAAATCTCTGTTAAAATAAACTGGTTCCGAATACTATTCTTATAATTGCAAGCATTGCAGAAGTACGTCAAGGTACAGTCGATGGTTGGTTTTAATGCACAGCAGTGAGATTTGTACTTACCTTTTTTTTGTAAGAAACACATTTAATATTTTGCAGTTTGGGGTTTGCAGTATTGCACCCTGATCTAGCTATATGAAAATGTTATTGCTACATTTAAACCTTGGTATTGTGTGCAGCTTTATTGTTTCCTTAAACAGGGTCTGTGCATTGTATAGACTGTAGAAAGCAACGTTTGCTTTCTTTCATTTAAAAAAGTTATCTGATGGCAGCATCATTTCTGCTTAGCATATACCTTCAGGGTATGTTACTACTGAAAACTGTTTCAGTTATTTATTTCAGTGTTGATTTGCTGTATTCTAAACTGTGGTAATGGCAGGACTCATAAAAAGAGGAAAATTGCCTGACAGAAATCTTAGGCCATTTCTACAAAGAATAATAACCCCGCTAGAAGAGATCTCTAGCACAAAATATTCTGTTAGAAAAGTAATTAGCCTAGTGATTTTATGAGATGTATTTCTACTTCCTGCATGGAATTTCAGATTCTACTTTATTCTGCCAGCTGTAATTGTACTTCTACAGTAGCCTACGGGAACGCAATAACTAAAGCTGTTTATGCTGCTATTGTTGTGCTGTTTTGGGAAGTTTTATGTGACAGACCACATTAAACTGAAGTATATAATTCTCCCTAGGAGTTTCCCCAGTGGTACTAAACCAGGGAAACCTTTTAAGGTTGCCAGTTCTCTGACTGAAGAGAAGCTTTGCTGAGATGAGGCTAGACATTTTCTTAGGTATATCAGGAATATTTTCTCAACATAAGCATTACTGAGAGAAGAGTCGTTCTCATAACACCATTGGCCTGTCTGTTCATATACGTTTTAGTTCAAGGGACATTTTGATCCTATATAACTAGAGCAAAGCATGCACTACATTAACAGCTTATAAGTTGGTTGCACTAAGCTGCAGTTTGTACAACGTGGGGTCAACTTCGACAAGTCAGCATGCGTGAAAAAGGGTGGGAGGTGGAGGTAAGACGAGGTAAGGGCCAGGATAGTTCAAGTGGGTTAAAAGGGAGAGAGAGAGACAGCTGATGAGAGGTGGTAAAAGGCAGGAGTGGCTCAGTCTTTTCCCATTATATTGCTCATTAGATGGGGTTCATCCTGATGAATTTACAATGTAGGAGGTCTAGCAGGAAAAGGTAAGGCCCAGGGCATAGGACTTTTTATCTGTGGTAGTGCTTTTAAGATGGGGTGGCTGTAGTTTTGGGTGGTAGAAAACAGCAGAGGTAAAGCAGTTTAGAATTCAGTGATGCAAAGGAAGCTGGCAGCTGCAATGGGCAGGGCCAGCCCCCATCCTGGAATAAGCTAAACAAAAGAGGAGACTTTTTTTTAGGGTGTGGCATCCTAGCTGTGCTCTCACTCAGTAGATAATTTCACATGTATGTACTGCCGGAGGCTGGTGGGGTGGGGCAGGTAGAATAGGTCATAACGAATGCAAGACATCTAAGCTAAGACCATCTCTGTTTAGTTATGGTAAGCTTAATAACTTAGATGTCCAGAAGTGTGCAGGAGGTCCTTTGCCATCCCTTCAGGATATTTAATTTTCAGATGGAATCGTTGGGGAGAGCAGGCGGGCAGTGATGCCATATGTTGGAGTCCCATATTCTGTAGCGGCAATCGCCTGAATGTAGCAAATTGGTTGTCCAGGGTGGTAAAATGAAGTAAATAAATTACTAAAAGGTACATTTTGTTTATGTAGTAGTGGTCTCCTGTTGTACCCAGTGTTTCTTTCTCTGTCCTCCCATGCCTTGGAAGTTGGGTAATGAGTGATGTAGTTCAGAAGCACTTCCAGCCTTGTGGTTGGCTGGATGAAAGTGCATGGGCATGCAGATGTGTACACAAGCGTGCTGTTTAGAAAAAAGTCCACAAAAGGGGGATGAATTTGTTAAAGGCACCATTTGGATGTACTCAAACTGATGTTTGGTTAGCTCAGTTCTACTGTTCCTTACCTTTAATACAAGAGACTAAGTGTATGGATTTTTGGACCAGCACATTCCAAAGTTAGAATAGTGAGCACATGTGGACTGGATTATTTATCTGAAAGTATAACACTACATAGAAAGAAAGGTGGCTGGATAAGGGAGTGTGGTTAGACTGAGAAAGGAATGATATACTTTATATGCATATAGGTGCAGCATTAATGAGAATTTAATAATAAATAGATATAACATTATGAAGTTTGTTTCCTGACAGTGTTAATGATAAAATAGGTAAGATATTCCTGAGTTCAAGTTCAGTGGCTCAATTGTGTATAGTAAGTGGGCATAGTTTCAACACTAATCAACATTTTTTATAGTTATTTCAGATGCATGGATGATTACCTATATAGTTTTACATATACATGTATTAGAGGAATTAAAAATGGCATGGTTATGTATAGGTTCATAGGTGTTTACTAGGCTAATGATCACAAGGGCCTTTTTAAGCCTAGCCATGCATCCCAAATCTCTGACAAGTTGTGATATCCTTGATAAGTGTAAGCAGGGGCCTGGGAGATGAACCATTTACAGGCTGTTTCAGTTAGTGACATAGGTGCCAAACCAGGGATGAATTTCCTGTTCCACATCCAGTTGTCCAAGTTGCACTTAAATTGAGTTAGGGAGAAACTCTGCTTCCCATGTATGGGGAGCCCTGTTCCAGAGAAGAGGTAGTCTCTAGAATACATACCTGTTTCTTCAGCAGGTCCTATTTATATCACAGGCAATGATTATCTTTAGAATGGGTAATTCTGGTGCTGTTTGCTTTGCAGATATGCAGGAGCTCCATCGGAGTAAGGTCTAGCAATACCTTACATGCCAGGCATAGATCTCCCCTCAACAGCCTGTAGGAGCCAGAATACAGAGATAGGGCCCTGAGGCAGTCTGAGTGGGACATGTTACTTATGCCCTGTATTCTTTTATTGAGAAACCCCTGTGGACATTCCAGTTGTTGGGTATGCCTGGTTAGGTACATACCAAAGGGGGCATTGTACTCCATGTTAGGTCTGATGAATGCTGCATACAGTAGAACAATGACTTCCTTGGGCCTAGATGCCATACCTTTGTTTATAAGTTGCACAACATAAAATGATTTCCTCACTACTGTAGACATGTGATGGTCAAAGGCTAAATTATTGTCTGAGTGTCTCCAAGTCCCTGACCACTGGGTCAACTCTTAGGGGTCTGTTGTCAATATGATAGTGACCAGAGATGGATGACTTTCCAAAGGATACTGTTATGCATTTCTTGGCATCTAGTTTTAATCCATGCTCTGGCACCAGTTGTTTGTCTGTGTCATTGCCTGGAGAACATTTTTGTCAGTGGACAATTCGGTGACCACTCCTAATTTGCAATCATCAGCAAATTTAGTCAACCAGAGGGCAATGATGTTGGCCTTGACTTCAGGGAAGTAAGTGCCAAAAAGGAGCAGTCCCAGGACCGATCTATGAGGGACTCCGCTTGTGACTGACCTCTTAGAACTGGGGAGCCACTTTTACAAATTTCCTGGGACCTGTCTGCGAGCCAGTTGGCTATCCAGTGTGTTTCATAAGAGTTTGTACCTAACCTCTTAAGTTTGTCAATGACTGAGTGGAGGATTGTGTCAAATGCCATGGCCAGGTCAAGGTAGGCAGTGTGAACCATTTTGCCCTTGTGCATTGCTTTGGTGACCTCAAACAAGTCCACCAGGTTAAGTAGGCATGACATACATACCCTTGATGAAACCAAAATGGGTTGGGTCTAGTGTCTAGATATTTCCTATGTCATTACTGATCATTTCCATGATAACTCTTTCCATAGCTTTGCATATGAGGCTAGTGAGACTTATGGGTCTGTAGATGGCCCACCTTTGTGCAGAGGGATGACCATTGCTGTTCTCCATTCATGAGGCACAAAGCCTTTTGGAAGTTGCAATTAAATTTCAGAGGGCCTGATAATCATGTTTCATGCTGTTTAGAGGGCATCCTGGGATATTGTCTGGGCCTATTAATGAAGTTATTAATTATTAATTAAACTAAACAATCTTGACCAGCATATATTATAAGCTAAATATAATTACCAATGGTCATTAAGACCTGGTTTAAATAATGCTCCTAAATATACTATCCATTTTCTCTCTTTTTCTGTTAGAATTCTATGTTCACTTATCATCATTAAATTGTCCCCTACAACCTGTTCAATACCCAAAAAGATGAAGTGTGCTCCTGTATGTAGAAAGATATGTTTGTACAAGGTGCTACGTGTTCTTTTACAGTTGATATCGCTGATATGTAATGCTTTTCTCTGTCGAGATAGACATCTGTCCCACATAAAAAGCCCCACATTGGCACACTGCTGTATAAATCATCCATTCGCTACTACAAGTAATCAGGTGTCTAATATTGTAAACTTTAGGTGTATTTATGGACGTAAATGATTTGGTTTTTGAGACCAGCTTACAATGGACACAATGTCTGCAATATGTACTGCCCAATATTCTACAGGCTTTGTTTTCTATATCTTTTTGATGTCCCCTCTTGAAGTTGGCAAGGTTTTCACCTATAGACTTCCCTCTTCTATATCCAAAAGAACACAGTGCATCTAATAATGTGTCTAAAAACCTATCAGTCTTCAATATGTGCCAATGTCATAGTATTGTTTCTTTTATTTTAAAACTGTTGCTTCCAAACTTGGTCATGAATCTGATGACATGCTTCCCTTCCACCGGTGGCCTTTCGACCCCCATTAATAATTGTTCTCTAGAATCGAAGTCCACCATACTTCGTGCTTTATCAACTTGCCTGGGTTTGTAGCCCCTTGCCAAAAATCTATGTCTCAACTGTTCGGCCTGTATCTGAAATTGACCAGTTTGACTACATATGCGTTTAAGTCTTTTAAATTGGGCTAGAGGGATATTATCAACAATATGTTGTGGATGGTTGCTATCGGTCCTCAGTAATGAGTTCTTAGTAAAAGGCTTCCTGTATAAACTGGTATGTACCATGCCAACATTGGCTTTAGTTACCAAAACATCTAAAAACTCAATACTTTTCCCTTTCAGTTTTCCACTGAAAAAAATCCTATGTTGATTATGGTTCAAACTATTAATGAACTGTTGCCACCTATCCTCAGTACCCTGCCATATTACCCAGCAGTCATCTAGGTACCTTCTCCACATCAATAGCTCTGTTGTACATTCCTTTTGTTGATAAATACTTTGTACTTCCATAAACCCCATGAATAGATCTGCATAAGTGGGAGCAAAAGTTGCTCCCATCGCTGTACCCTTAACTTGCAAGTACCATTCAGAACCATATCTGAAAAAATTGTGTTCTAGTACCAGACCCAAAAGTTTTAATAAAACTTCTTGTTCTTCTTTGGAGTAATAACCCGAAACCTGAAACCAATATTGTATGGCAGCTATTCCACCCTGGTGAGGAATGCTCGTATATAGTGATTGCACATCCAGTGTACCCATATGTGCATGTCTAGGAATAGACAAATCATCCATTAGCTGTAAAAACTGGTTCGTATCCTTTATCCTTGCCATCACCTAGGACAATAGTGGTTTCAGTTTCTTCTCTAGATAAATTGATAGAGGTTCAATCAATGAACCTCTACCCGCTACAATGGGACGTCCTGGTACTGGGGTAATAGATTTGTGAATCTTGGGAACTAAATAGAAATATTGTGGAGAGGGATCTTCCACAGTCAACTGTTGTTGTAATTCTTTAGTAATAATACCCACCCCTCTATCTTGTTCCAAAAACTGATCCATTTCTGTTTTGAATCCCACTATCGGATCAATAGGGGGATGGCAATATGATGATACGTCAGACAAATGTCTTTGAACTTCTGTTTCATAGGCCTCTTTGCCCCAAACAACTATGGCACCTCCTTTGTCTGCCATGGTAATAACCAAATTGTTATTACTTGCTTGTTTCTCTTCTCTGGTCATATTCTCCTTAAAAGTGTCAAAACACCTTGCTCTGATTTAACTGTAAGTCTTGTAGCACTTGTTCCTCAAAAATTTTAATTGCTCCATAGTACGGGGGCTGAAACTCTGATTTTCTAAATATAAATCTGTCCTGGCTATCTCTAGACTGTGGTCTGTGTAAATAATAGTATTTTAAATTCAATTTCCGGCAAAAAGCCTTAACATCCTTCACCACCTCAAATTGGGACACAAAACAATCCGGTACAAAGCTAAGGCCTTTATTTAGCACTCGATATTCCAAATCCGAAAATCAGTCAAATTTACCACTAAATTATCTTCAATGTCCTAGGTATCAATGGTGTGCTCTACCTGTTGTTGGCCATTTTGCTGAACATTTCTTCCATTTCTTGAACCAGCATGTTTCCTGTCCCCTCGCCTAAAGGGCCCCTTATCCTTTTTGGTGTAGGGGAGCTCAAAACTGTGGGTTCTACCCCCCTCCAGTTCTGTGTCGTATTTGAATAACCTGAAGATCTATCAGATACGCTAGAATTATCAGTACTTCTGGTTAAAATGGATCTTGGTCTTTTCCTGTTAGGCCTCACTCGTCCCTTATATTTACCTTCAGTAAATCTTACTGACCTTTTGGCTTTCTTCCAGGTATAGGCCAAATTATTAGTATAATCCTTAGTATCTCTCTGAAATTTAAGTTTCTTATCTGATAATTCCTTCTCCATTTTTTGAACCTCATTTACATACCGCTTATATTTTTCATCGTAATTTTGTTCTTGATTTTATTTAACCGTATCTTCATAGGCATTATTCAACTTCACTATCATCTCTGCATGCTGCTGTTCATAATACTCTATTAATAATCTAATAAAAATGCTAGATGCAGTAGACTGAACTTGTCTCCATTTACTTAAAAATGGTTCATTATCTGCCCCAATACCAGGCCTCTTAGAGCAATATTGGCCGTAACATATGCTTTTAACAATTTTGTATGCCATACATTTGCTCTAACCTTTTTGGTAATTTCAGTTAACCGAATAAACTGCCTCTCCATATTAGTTCTTTGATGTCAGCTACTTGATGTTTCTGTCATTGTTCCCACCTTAAATGCAGTCAAATCATCATTATTAATAGTCAAAGTTTCTAAAAAAGATTTTAAATCCTGAGCCTCAGCCATCCTTGTACATATGAGTTTTTCTTATGTTAGCTCCTGGAATAAAACTCAGGTTAATATGCTCCTGTAATAAAATTTATAAAAAAAATGTTTCAACTACTAAGAAAGAGTGTTATTGTTTTATTGACAGACCCCAGGGCCGCACCAATGTTTCAGCCAAGGGAGACTGGTGCAAACATTTAAATGTCATATAAAGCTACAAGAGAACTACTCCCATTATTAACTGGAGTCCTACCAAATATAACTCATGTCCATGCTAATGGAACTTCCAAATTTATATACTGATATAATTGTTTCTATAATACAATCATTAGATGTTACTAGGGTTTAACATAGTGGCCAAAATAGCTTTAAGTTAAAAAATAAAGTTGTTAACATCTAGTCTAAACAGATGAAAGACAAAATATTTTCCAAGAGGTTTAAACATTAACCTCTATAATATTACCTAGTACAACTGCTTAATACACAGCCTGAAAATATACCATGTGTATAAGACTGTAACTAGTGTATTGTGCAACCTGTTATCCAATACATATGTTATATCCTTTGACATCTATTTATATATGGTATTCATGTTGCCACCATCTTATGAAAAGCATATTCTATTTGGTAACAGAGATTGATGTATCACATAAACCCTTAATAAAGATTTTAACTTGCATAAAGGTAGCACTATATGTCACTTAAAAGGTATAATCCTAAGTACTTGTTTGTTGTACATCCAACATAAATGACTAGCACTTCACCACCATAAATTTGATGGTATAAGGCCTATAGCTTTACTAGCGATACCTCCCACGACTGTTGTGCTATTATGCCACAAGAAACAAACAAGTACGGCCCACAAAACTAGAGGCCTAAATTAAATACTGTTCTCCAAAATCTTACTACATAAATAGAATTGCCATTAAAACTGTTGTCTCACATATGCATATTACTAAACATTTTTCATGCAAAAACATTCATACTTGTTGTAAAGGAGGATTGTTTCCTCCTTCATTAAAATACTTTCCAAGGGAATGGTGAAACAGGTCCAATTGCAAACAGTTGTAGTTAGTAAATAGTGACCATTATTGATTTATTCTACCATCCAGCTCAGCTTTAGCATCATCATGAAAGATATGATGTGGCTTTGGGATGGTGGGGGAGGGGAGCACCAGAAGTTCCCTCCATACCATACCACTCCATATCATACCATTTTATGTCTTCTTCTTATAATGTACTACTTGAAATTTCGTGTCTATATCAAAAGCATGAAAGCTGAAATCCGCAAATGCAGTTAAATTGACACATAAACATCGATCTACTAAAACAGTGAACTACGGAAATGTCGAAAATCAGAACGCCGAACGTATTTCCGGAAGCAACAGCCCTATACAGGTAGGTTAAACCTAACTAAACCTTATGTAACACACATTTTCAAATGTTTTTGCAGGGGGGCAAGCCTCACTGCACCCCCCCCACACCCCCCCCTACTTAAATATACCAACTCCAAAACCGCACTACAGTGGGGAAAAGGATATATTTCCTCCTCCCAACGATCACCCTGCTGGCCAAGGAAATTCGTTGGGCGTTCTGATTTTCGACATTTCGGTAGTTCGCTGTTTTAGTAGATCGACGTTTATGTGTTGATGTAATTGCATGCACGGATTTCAGCTTTCAGCTTTCGTGGTTTTAATATAGAACTGAAATTTCTACTTTCTGCTCTCTGAAATTTCTACTTTCTGCTCTCTGAACTTCTCTTTTTAGTTACTTAGTCTTCAGTCTTCCTTGTTCCTTCTTTCTACTGCCATGCTATTACATCTAAATTTAAAATTCCTTCCACCGAAGTACTTATCCCCTCTAGACTATTTAGCAGCTTATCTTAAGCTAGTATCTCATTTCAGATTGCTAGGTTTAGTCTTGGTAAGCCCGCGCACAGGGTTTGTAACAGGCTTGATACTTCTTTTCTGCGATTTTGATACGGATTGCTTTTGCACAAATAAAGTATTGTATTACTAGCTTGGATTTTGTATGCTTTCATAATAATCTTCTAACACCGCTTTAAAATATAACGTGTCAGTGTTCTTCATCAGCTGCATTCTTATGGTTCACTGCTGTAATTCTTAACTGCCTCCGGTCATGAACATGGTTGAAAAAAACATCATCTGGCCAGGGTTTCTATCACTTTTACAGAAAAACAAACTAGCTGACAAGTATGGCTTCTTTCTCATTAGCAACTTCTCAGTTTGCTGCTGTTCTTTTAAGTTATTTCCTGAGTTTGGAACTGTCTTTAAATTTCCCCATTTACAGTATTTCAGTTAATGGCACCTAACCCTATCCGGTCAACTTTTGGAAACAGAGATACGAGTATTGTTGTGATCCGGGTCATCTTTTGTACACTCTTTCTAAGTTACACTTCCCACTATGTGGCATGCCATTTCTGCTTACTGTCTGCAGGACTGAAATGTGGAAGCAGTAGTGATAATACAGTCCTCTTTCTAGGACAGAAGGATGAACTCATGACTACAGCTCTTGCGGGTATGATTAGTGATCCCAAGCACTGGAGAAGATAGCTGGGGAGGGAGACAGAAGTGAGTGGCCAAAGCTGGTTTTCTTATCCAGGGAGGGAGGCAGTCTAGTTATTGCAGTGCTGGTTCCTGAGATTGGGTGTCATAGCAGAACTGCAAGCAGGACCAAGACGAGCTTTCCAGTCCATTGGGTAATGTGTACATTATAGCTTGATAATGGTGAATGCTTGTTAATGTTTTTGTACATATGTACACAGGCAAACAGACACAAAAGCACACACTATCAAGCTAATATTGCAAACCCTGCTTCAATGGTTCACTAACGGCAGCTGCCCAGTGAGGAGTGTTACAGAGTAGACAAAATCCTCCCATGTTCTGTAGGTGATCTCCAGCTGTGTCTGTACCTCCTCTAGTGTCTTTTGGTACTGGTGTGAGAGAAACAAATGAACCAATATCTAAAATTCGACCTACATGTTAACCAAACTATCAAAACCATCAATAAAAAACTAGGGTCACTTTACAGAATAAAAGCCTTCCTAACCCCTCCAGCTAAAATTGCCATGGCTCGCTCTCACCTTCTTTCAACCCTTCTGTATGCATCCCCTCTACTCTCGAATTTAAACAAGACTGTCCTTAAACTCTCAATCTGCTACAACCACATTGCCAGGTTTGCCACTGGGCTGCCTTTTAGGACACATCATTGCATCAATCTAAATCAGCTTGGGTGGCTTGAACTACCCAGCCTAATCCAGTATAACCAACTGATTATAGCCTATAAAATCCTCTATAATCCGGACAATACTCCTGTACTTAAAAAATATTATCACCCCCTATAACAATCCTAGACTGCTTCGATCCTCTAACAAACTACTAATTCAGACTAGCAAAATTAATAACACAGCCGGTGACTCTCTCTTTGCAAACTCTGTAAGTAGATCCTGGAACTCTCTTCCAGCTGATATTACCTTACTTTCCACCTTAGGTCAATTTAAAACTAGACTCAAACAACATTTGTCACTTAACTGGCTATGTCAATGTATCAAGCCTGGCTAACTCTCTCTAGAATGTGTAAAAATTGTTAACCAGTTTACTGTGTAATTTAATTTAATCCTGACTTGCGCTCAGGATTAACTCTAATTTGTGGAACTTGTTTAACTTGCTTACTTATGTAATCTCTGTAAATAGTCTGTTTGTAATATGTAATGCTGGTATTATGTAATGCTGTATCTGCTTACCTCCCTGGGCCTCCGCTGAAAATGGACATGCATCCAGTCGGACTATCCCGGTCAACAAATGTAAAATAAAATAAATAAAAACATAGGGAAATAATGATGCTCAATGTTTACTCGATGAGAAAATGAAAAAAAAAAAAAAAAGGAACAGTTAGAGCTGTCCATCATACCCAAAAAAAACTGCTGTATACCAATCTCATTTCTTAGATAGTGCAGAATTAAGAGAAACTACTCCAAAATGCTCTTTGAAGAAGCCATGTTACAAAAGTTCTTGCTTGTTTTACTGTGTTATCTTTGATGCAGGATTACATTTTTCAGATTTATTCTTGGGTTTGAAACTTGGCTGCCTTCCTTGGTTTTTCATTGCCTTGAAGTGCAGAATACTAAAGAAAAAAAAGACATGCTACTTGGTACTTCAGGAAATAAACATGTAGTACTTACAGTGGGGAAATAACTGGAATTAGATTTCCTCTGAAAGTGTTCTTTTAGGCTTATGCTAAAAGCTGTTAAAAGAAATAAATGAGCTTTCACAACCTTTGTTTGCAGTACTCTGGTTGTACTAAAGCATCATTATATAAACTTTGTGTGCCAGCAGCCACTTTCCTTTCATTAAAATGAAAAATTGTGAGGATCTCTATTAAAGAGCACTGTATAAATGCAGTTTATTGCTAATATTGGCCTTGTGTGTATCACTGACATACACTTAGAAGACTGCAGCACTTGGACCCAAATCTCCTATTTATAGCAGCAGCAGCAGCATGCGAATTCAGTATACTGCTGAACTGGAGTAAGATGATCTGAGATTTATTTATAGTGATGGGTGACTGCTGGCTGACAGCTCAGGGAAGAGGTTTATGTATCTGTTGGTCATATCAGGCAGAGGACAGATATAAATCTAGGCTGCAGGAAGTTTTTACTGGACATAAGCTGTGCCTTCACTAGCTAGACTTTCTCTAAGAAAGAAACTGTATTGAGTTGGCATTAAGGCTAGTGTACGGTTCAGAAGGTTGTTAACCTCCTCATGCTGGTATTCTTTTATATATGGCGATCTAGAACTGTCGCATGTATAATGGGATCTCCTGATATCACTGTAATTTTGTACCTGTCTTGATTGCAACAATCTGCATTTTGTTTTATCATAAGATTGAGGAAGCATAATGAGGGCATTGTGGCTGCTTGAGCCTCAATATTTGGAAGGTGCAAGGAACCCCACATACAGCCAAGGAGAACATGCAGACTCCAAACAGTGACCAGAGGTCAAGATCCTACCCTTCATTCTAGAAATGTGAGCTGATTGCTTCAAACTTTCTAATGAAATACTTAGTTTTCTTTCATACCATGTTTGTAAACATGGAATGTATTTTTCCTTTTTTCTTTATATATGTTCATTGTAGTCTTTTGACCCATACTTTTGTTGTCAGTTGTATGTTTTGCATCTGGTATTGCTGGATGATGCAGTGTTGTTCTTGTCTTAAAATTCACTTTCAGTGTGCTCTATCACTTAACTTAATGCATTTAATTTTAGCTTGGTTAAACACTGTGTATATAGCTATTGCTGTGGAGCTTTTGGCCCTAGACCTCCACACAATATTCTCAATGTGCAGAGAACTGCCTGGTAAACACAATATTAACCTTGCAGTCAGTCAATCAATCACTCAGTCAGCCATTTTGTCACATCAGTTATATTTTGTGAAGCAGCACTTCTCCAGAAACAAAATATTTCATAAAAGCTTCGGTGGTATGGTACTGCTCTTAAAATAATTTACTGTGCTTTTTCAGACTTGTAGGCAATTATTTATTTTCTGTCACACAATTTAAAACCTGTAGTAATAGTATATGGAATACAGTAACATATACGTCTTTCCGAGTAGTGCCACTGGTCACATATGTAACATGCATTCCCCTGTAAATTGCACCCCTTTTTTAATATTTTATATTACATACCACTAAATTAGCAGATAACACTACAAATTTCCTTCATGTGTACTTTACTTCCCCTGCCGAGACAGTGATCAGGTATGTTACCAATTTTAGAAAAAGTCGAACACTGGTAACCCACAGCCGACATGTATACAAAAATGTTTAATCGTAAGCGCTTTCACGGATAAAAAAATGCTTATTCAGACTAGTGTAGTCTGAATAAGCATTTTTTTTAATCGGCAAGTTGCCTGAATAAGCGTTTTTTTATCCGTGAAAGCACTTACTGTTAAACCTTTTTGTATATGTGTCGGCTGTGTGTTACCAGTGTTTGACTTTTTCTACAGTTTCTCTTTTTATTCAGTAACAGGATTATTTTTGGTGTGCTTATGTTACCAATTTTCCCCATTTTCACTAATCTTGCCTGTCTGTATTACTTTGTAAAAGGCAAGTTCTGTAAAGTTGTTTCTTAACCTATTTACTCTAATTTGCCCAGATGTTGCCCTTTCTGCATATATACATATTCCTGGTTTGCACATTAATTTTCATATGTTAAGCCATATGCATGGAGATCCTTACTTGATTCCATTTCATGCATCTAACCCTCATTTTTTGTTGGCTATACACATCCTTCTTTTATCTTCTTCCCCTTTCTGTGCCATATGGTCTGCAGTCATCTCCATCACTTCATTTCTTAATCATCTACTTTTTCTTTATACTTTATACCTCATCACACGCCTACATCATAACCTGTACTATATCTATAATACCTTAAAACTGCCTTCATTTTTTTTCTACTTTCCCCTTGCTTTCAAATAATTTTCCCTCCTTCAGTACCTTCCCTGATATCCTTCCTTTCCTCCCATTTGCCTTCCTCCTGAAATATTGTCTAAGTAGCATTTCACCCTTTACTTACTTACTTATGCCTTTGGCCCTGTTTGGGGCATAGGCCACATATGAGCACTCCCCAGCCATCCTGGTCCTGGGCCAGTCTTTCAAGTTGTCCCCAAGAGTAACCCATTCTCTTCATGTCTGCATCCAGTTCACACTGCCATGTATTCCTTGGCCTGCGTCTCTTTCTTTTTCCTTGTGGATTCCAAGTGAGAGCTGGTCTTGTTTACAGGATGCTGGCTTTCTTAGGGTGTTGCCAATCCATCGCCATCCTTTCTTGCGTATCTCCACTTCTACAGGGTTTTACTGTGTTAGACTCCAAAGCTTCTCATTACTTATTGTTTCTGCCCAATGGATGGCGGAGGATCTTAGGATCTTCCTCAGACACGTGTTGACAAATGTCTGTACCCTTTGCATTGTGGTAGCTGTGGTTCTCCAGGTTTCAGCTCCATAGAACAGGACTAGCTTCACCATGGTGTTAAAAATCCTGGTCTTGAGCTGTGTTGAGAGGTTAGCAGATCTTCTGACCTTCTGCAGCTGCTGAAAAGCCACTCTTCCTTTTTCAACCTGGTTTCTAACATCTACATCAGTGCCTTCAAGTCTGTCAACTATTCTGCCTAGATATGAAAGTCTGTCCACTTCCTCCAGTGCCTCACCCTCTGGCATAATAGGAGATGTATTGTTATTAACTGTTAACACCTTGCACTTTCCTCTATGAATGCTGAGGCCTAATCCAGCAGAATTACTTGCCACAGTCCTTGTCTTTTCCTGTATATGTTGAAAGGTGTGGGACAGGAGGGTCATATCATCGGTGAAATAAAGATCATCTACTTGAGTGCAGGATGTCCACTGGATGTCTTTTGTTTCTGGGCAGTGGACATCTTCATTATCCAGTCCATTTCAAGGAGGAAAAGGAAAGGCAAAAACAGGCATCCTTGCCTCACTCCTGTTTGCACATTAAAGGTGTCTGTAAGCTTTCTGCCATGAATCATCCTGTATGTCATCCCCTCATATGAGTTCCTAATTGTTAGTAAACTTCCCGGGTACCCCATAGTGTCTCAGCATCTTCCACAGAGTCTGTCTGTCTAAACTATCAAAGGCCTTCTCTTGGTCTATAAAGTTCACATAGAGGTGGTGAGTTCCACTCCAGTGACTGCTCCAGGATGATAAGCATTACAATTTTCTCTATGCAGGATCTGTCCTTGCAAAAACCGGCTTGCTGGTCTCAGAGCTGGGGATCAATCACAACTCTTATTCTGTTCAAGAGGATCTACTGAACAACCTTTCCTGGTATGGACAACAGTATTATACCCCTGTAGTTGAAACACAGACTGAGGTTGCCTTTTTTGGGAAGTTTTAATGAGCTAGCCTTCCTTCCAGTCTGTTGGAACTTGTTCTTCTCCCCAAATCGTACAGAAAAGGGGGTGGAGCATCTGTACACTGGTCTCTGTGTCAGCTTTTAGTGCCTCTGCCAGGATGCTGTCCAGACCAGCAGACTTGCCATTTTTCAGCTGATTTATGGCTGCGTGTATTTCCTCTTTTGTGGGCATACTGCAATCAATCATTAAGTCCTGATGTGCTGGTAGTATCTCAGACGGGTTTGCTGATGTTGACCTATTTAGTAACTCTTTAAAATAATCTCTCCATCTGTTCTTTTGCTTTTCCTCATCTGCGGTTTTCCTCTCTTTATCTTTTACAGGTCTTTTCTGGTTTGCTGTATCTTCTGGAAAGCTTCTTTATGGTATTATAGAGATCTTTTCATGATTGTCTTATGGCCTGCTTCTTCAGCTTCTGATGTCAGTAATTCTATGTATTGTCTCTTATCTGTTTTGATATACTACTTCAGTGCTCTTTGTGCATCTGAATATTTTTCTGACCTTTAGCCTTTCCTGCACTTGTGCAGCTGTTGTTGACTTCTGCCTTCTATCTTCTAGCTTCATTGTCTCTGGTGAGATAATCTCCTTGTGGATATATGTTTTGGGTCCCAGTATTTCTTGACATGTTGAGGTGATTGCTCTCTTCACACCTTGCCACTTTTCATGGACTCCTCCTCCAGTAACTCCTGAAAAACTTGGTTTTAGCATGATTTTAAACTCATTTTGCTTTATTGTGTCTTTTAAGAGGCTGATATTTGTAACCTTGTCCCTTCTGTCCATTTCTTTTTCAGTTTAAGTTTCAAGAGGGCAATCAAAAGATGGTGGCCAGAAGCAATATCTGCACCTCTTTTCACACACACACACACACACATCCTGAAGATACCTGTGGAACTTCCTCCCGATGCATTTGTGGTCAGTCTGGTTCTCTGTCAAGCGATCTGATGCCAGGTTGCTTTGTGTATGCTTCTATGGTGGAAGAAACTCCCTCCTATGACCAAGCTTTCTGTTGCACACATCAGCCAGCCTCTCCCCATTGTCATTCATCTCACTTAAGGCCCATTTACCCATGCTATCCTCAAAGCCTTGGTTGTCCCTGCCAATCTTGACATTAAAATCTCCCATGACTGTCACAGTGTTATTTATGTACAATGCTTAGCTTCTTTTGTAGAATTCCTCCTTAATCCCCTCATTGCTGTCATTAATAGGTGCATAGCTCTGCATGATGTCCATGTTAATTCTACGATTCTTTGTTCTGAAGGAAGCTTTGACAATTCTAGGACCATGTGCCTCCCATCCAATTAGAGCTCCCTGGGCTTTGTTAGATAGCATCAGTGTCTCTCCTTGGGTGTGTGGTGCATCTTCAAAGTAGCAGTAATTCTCCTGAAGCAAACCTTCTCTGGCCCAGTTCACTCCACTTAGCCTCGTTGATCCCCAGTAAACTGAAGTTATAATTTCTCATTGCTTTAGCCATTTGTGCTGCTTTTCCTGTTTCAAACATGGTGCGCACATTCCATGTTCCTATGATTATTTTAGTCCTGGTAGAGATGATGGTCCTCTATCTGGTGGCTTCTGTATTCAGGCTTTCACCACCAGATGTCATAAAGGATTCCAATGGAGCCCCATCCTCTCATGTCAGATTGCTGTAAAACTGAACAAATAAATTGAAAATAACATCTTTCAACTTGTTGCTGTCAGACGTATATAAACACAATTCCTCCTTATCCTTTCCCAAAAGACAGCCACTTCTATACACATCAAGTTTGCGTGTGAGGAATTAAAAAAACACAGTAATGTTTCCAATTTGTTACTTTTACGCAGTACACTGCTCCTTATAAAAACTATAGTGAGCCTGTGTCCACAGCCCAGAAGTTTGTGAAGAAAGTTAAAGAGATAAGAACTACACTGTCCCCAGCCCAGTACAAGTTATAGTGGCCTACGCACACCTCTGAGGTTTGGTGGAAAACTAACGAAATAATGACATCTGCAGTCCCCAACACAATTTACATTGACCTTCTGTGAACACTTCTGAGCAGAGCTGATTTTAGTCTATGTGGGGTTCAGGGCAGACACCACTGCTTAGTATGCACCAAAATCCATATATACAGCCTTGGGGGGAAGGTCGCCATGTCCGAAGTAGCTCTGAAGGTATGGATACACTGTGATGCATCTTATGACTTATTTGTTTAAAAGGTAACTGTTTAAATTGAACAAACGACGAGGGTCAGTTACTTTCACCAAGACAAACACCACCACCACCACCAAGCAGTTATACCCACTTCTGTGTACATTTTAGACGTCTGACTGTGGTAAACAAAAATGGATGTATAATATATTTCACCTTTGCTCCACACAAAGATACCACACATCAAATATACTCCAGTTTTCTTCACACAAATCACACCAGTCCTACAAGCCTTGAATAATAAGCAAACAACAGCAGGCAGCTAATCATATCATCTTCAAAAGCTCAAGCAATTATAAAAGTTTGTCTATGCATATCTCAGATGTCTGGCTTGTAGTTCATCTTACTTCACATAAATGCACACTAGTCCTGCAAAGCCAGATAGTGACTGTTTTAACTGAGCAAACCAAAAAAAGGGTTGATTATTTTCTACATACAGCTCCAAATGCAAAATGCAAAGCCAGATAGTGACTGTTTAAAACAAAGAAAACAAGAGTGTCAATTGCTTTCTACAGATGGCTTCCATCCCACCCAGCAATTATAGCTAATTTTATGTGCAGTTCATACTTTTGTTCAGACTTTTGTGATAAAAAGAATAACTGTGTGTTGTCTACCAGCTCTGTTCTGTGCAAACATTAGCCACATTTATTTGGCATTTGTTTATCGGGCAAGCCTGACTGGGCATACAATCCATTTTCAGTGGAATCCCAGGGAGAAAAGCTCCAGTAACAGGACATTAAATACATGCACACAGTAATACAGAATTTGTAACACAACTGTGATGACAGAAGAGACAACAGTACAATATTTACATAATGAAATTGTGGTGGCAGAAGAAACGGCACGTTTACATTTCTAAATATTTACAGTTTTTGTAATTAGCTGGATAACATTATTGTGTTTCTACGACTTTTACACTTTGAGAGTTTGCTTGTTTATCTACAGAAGAGAATTAAGACTCAGCTTTGCAGATGAGCCATTATTAAAAACGAGAGATTGAGGGGAGAGTGGTAGGAAGCTGAGAGGTGGAGAACAGAATAAAAGAAAGACGAAAGGTGACCAGAAGAAGAGAGAGGATGATTTATCCTGCTGTGATGCAACTACAGAGTCAGGACTGGGTGAGAAAATGTTTCTTAGTGCTAGAACACAAGTCTAATATCTATTACAATACTGTTCCAAGCTTTGGCTACTGAGTTTGAGTATTGATAGTTTCCAGTGGACATTTTGTGTTTATAAATTGTAAGGAGTTGTTTATCGGAGGAGTAAAGAGGCAGCTTAGGTATGTAGCTATTAGAGTAGAGCTAACAACAGGACAAGCTAAGGTGTTGTATTCATAAAGTATTCTAAGTTGCTTCACACAACTCACATTAATCTTTCAAATGTGTACTAATTCTGCAAAAAAAAAAAAACACAGATAACGACTGTTTAACCTGGGAAAAAACAAGATGGTCAGTTACTTTCTACAGACAGCTGCCATCCCCACCCAGCAGTTGTAGTTACTTTTGTGTACACTTCAAACACATGGTTGTAACAAAATGCAATGCCTCTTTTCAGCTTTGTTCTTTGGAAAGAGCAGTCACACTTGTATTCTAAATTGTTTCACACAAATCACAGTATTCTTTCAGTCATAACTGTGAACAAAGAACAGCTGCTGGTCATATCCTCATGGCCAGAATAACATTTTTTTTATTTATTATTCTAATTAGTTAATAGAATGGCAGATTTTACATCAACAAGCATTTTCTTAAGAATAAGAAACAAACTCTAATGTCTGGCATTTTTAATTGAATGTAATCCAGAGTGGTTTATCAGAAAATCAAAGAATGTATGAGGGCCAGCCAGGCAAATGTATCGGATGAAATTGAAATTGTTCTGAAAAATCAAGAACAGCTGAGAGCTACAGCTGTCCAAAATGTCTGTCTGTTTACAAGTAACAGTAAAAAAAAATCCTCACATTATTGCTGATGTAAAAAAAAATCCTCACATTATTGCTGATAGCAGATTTCTCATCCTACTACAGATGTTCTCCACAGTTTTAAATTTGTTGACTTCTTGCTTTGTACCACTGACCGTCTGCCTAATCTGTTGTCTAAGTACATGTTAGGTGAGAAGGACCATGAGGTCAACAAACTGAAAGGCCAAGTCTTCAACAGTTCCTCTCTAGGGCGCTGCAGCTGTTTTAACTTGGAATAGTGGTACTGCACTAAAAGTCCGGACAATGCTTCTTAAAAAGTAGGGACATCTGGCCAAATATCTGGACAGTTAATTAGCATAAAAATTGCATACCTAATGGCATAGCTTATTCCACTTCAATAGGATTGTGGGGTATGATCGTGGGATATGATCACTTAGAAATACAAGTTTAAAAAACTTTGACAACATAATTCACAATGTACGTATATTTTAATATCGGCAACATATATTGCAGATCCATACCTATCACTAGAAATAAAAAGAATATGAACAGTTATATTAATGGACAAAGTGAAGCCAATGAAAAACAAGACTATCTGTCGATGACACTATATCTTATGTGCCTACAGAAAGAAAAAAAAGCTGAAGATGGCATCATTTTTGTCGCTCATTACCAACTTGGAGAAACAATGGCTACCCTTCCTGTAAAATTGCTTAATTAAAAGGATGTATTGTCTAGTAGTTTCACAAAACATCAAGCAGTTGATTCCCACAGCAATCTTTTCATCACTTACATTATTTTTTAATATTTTACTGGTTTTAACAACCAATTACAAAAGAAACTGTTTATAGTTTATACAAACATGTTAGAGAAGTTACAGAAAATGAAAATTTGAGTATTAAAGTGACAACCTAATGAGGAATCTTGATAGGTTGATGGTTTGTTTATTTCATTTTTCTTAGATTTAAAATTTTAGTCCAAGAGTTAATAAATGGAAACATTGTTTTTTTTTTAATGATTTTTTTGTTGATGACTTTGAGTAATAAGATGAAATCAGTGAAGAGAGGAGCTCTGTTCCTCAACCAATTAATGTTTTTCTTCGCCGCTCTTTGTCCCAAATCAGTAATAATCTTCTCTTTTTAAACTGAAATTCAAAAGAAAATTGTAGAGTATTAAAATTTTATCAAGATTAAAGTAGGTCTATTGCTTTACAATGGTTTTCTAAGAAAGAACGATCAAAAATTATATGTTGCCACTTTCAGGGATAGATTTAAAACTTTTATATCCACTCTAATTAATGCCTGTCAAAGTGGCTTTATTCCATAAGATATACACAAGATAACATAAAGAGTATTAACATTGATTTTATAAGCTATAATAATAAAAAAAAAACTATTTTCATGAGTTCAGATTCTGAAAAAACGTTCAACTGTCTGGATTTGTCTTTTCTTTTCTTGAAGTACTTTATGCTTTTGATTTCTAGATTCACTTTAATAAAACAGATTTATAAAGACAGCAATACTTATATAAAAACTTGGTAAATTTGCATCTGATTATATTTTAATCACTTATTTAGTAATTAATCACTTATTTCTTATATAGCTACAGTCCAAGTACAGTTGCAGTTTCTCGTTTGCTAGAAAAGGCTGGGTACATGAGTGTTTCTTCTCACAAAAGTAATTGTTTTATTACATTTCAAATAACAGATGCAGTCATACATATGCGCTTTTGGATAACTATGAAACAGAATAACTGTTGTGCTCCTGTATACCACAGAAATATCTGATAAGAATCTTCTTCTTCTTCTTTCGGCTTTTCCCAATTGGGGGGGTCACCACAGCTGATCACCTGTCATGATTGGCAGTGGAGTTTTACGGTGTCGAGTTCCCATCCTGGTGCCCAACCTTCCACAGAAGGCACACACACACACACACACACACACACTCTCATGCCTAGGGCCAGTTTAGAGTGTCCAATCCACCTACAGCATGTCTTTGGGATGTGGGAGGAAACCAGAGCACCCGGAGGAAACCCACGTGACCACAGGGAGGACATGCAGACTCCGCACAGAAGGCACCCCAGCCAAGGATCGAACCGGAAAACCTCTGCTGTAAGGTGGCAATGCTAACTGCTACCGCGGCTGCCCCCACAATATTATCATTGTATTGTGCAGGATGTAAATTTCTTCTGGCTAAACCCTGTCCTTGCAATGTGTTATGATACTCTTCAAGAGTCCTTTAAGAGTTATAAGACAAGATAAAATACTAAAAGTATAACGCATGCTAATCTTCTGTACACTAACTCCATCCCACACTCAAAAACTCCAGCTTCACAAAGCTAGCTAACCCACCAATTAAGCAAATAAATTGCACCTGGAATGAAAATTGCATATCACTGTAACAAAAATACTGGCATAATCTCAGTTCCAAAAAGCAATGCTTACTATTATAACCATTACAGTCATCCATTCAAACTGTGACCTTAATAGAATAATGCATTATTTTCCTTGATTAATTACACTTCACACCAGCAATAAGACCATACTAATACAAATCATTTTGTTCACCCCTGTGGTTTTACTTGTTTATTTAACTTATTGACATTTTGTTTACTGGGAAAGTACAGCTGGGCAATGATGCCCATTTTTAGGAAAGTCCAGGGAGAAAAGCTCCAGTAAAGGTAATATTAAAACAATCACAGACAAACTAGTACAGTTGCTAGTGGAAATTTAAAGCAATAGTTTACTGTCAGAGCCAAACAAACACAATAACATAGTTGCTATAGAAAATAAAATCAAGAGAATGATTAATTGGCAAAGACATAGTCACATTAGAGTAATAGAAACTATATTGGGTATATTGAATAAGATGATTGAAGCTTCAGAAAAATGAAGGGGAAAGAAAATACAGATGAATTAATCCTGGCGAAGGTAAAAGATTTTGGTGTGTGGACATTGAGATATAGAAGATTAACAGGGAAAACTGACAGAAGAGTGTAAAAAAAAGGAAGTAATAAAGAAATAATGGATTAAATTAAACTCAAGAGTGATTGGTATGAGGGGGGACTAGTAATGTATGTACATATTATGAACAGATGCTGCTTGTGTGCAGGTGAGTAATAAAACAATGGGTGAATGTTTGCAATATGTACAAAAAGGGATATAAGGATCTACATGTTACACTGAGGTAGCTGGTGAAGGTGGAAGAGAGTATAAAACGTGTTTGGGTGTAGAGCAGAAACAAAGATCGGATTCAACTATACATTCTTAGAGTAGATTTAAATGTACAGAGGTTAGATATGGACCTCAGGGCAAGTGGGATTGACTTCTGTGGTGTGGCAACACAGAGTACAATTCATTTCCTACACATCTCTCAGGTTTATAGTAGTTGTGGAGAATGTTGCGTATTGCTAGGCATTTGAAGGTTTTTACTAAGAATGTTGGGTACTGCTGGGCATTTGAAGGTTTTTACGGAGAATGTTGCGTATTGCTGGGCATTTGAAGGTTTTTACATTGTCATGAGTCACAAGTAGTTGAGTATGTGAGAGATGCTGGAGTAATTCAAGCCACCATAATTGTTTTAGGGCGGAGCACTGGTTGGTTCTGTAGTGTTTGTAAGTACTGAATTTTGTGGTAACATTCTTCTAGATTAGTTCTTAATGTAGCCTGAAGTGTAGTAAGGATTTGTACCACATATAAGAGTGATGGTTAGAGGTAGGTTGCAGCCAGGGCTGTTTTTGTGGTGTTAGTAAGGAAGTTTTTTGCTCAGTTTAATTTCTCCAAGTTTTTTTGGGTCTCTAATACCAAGACTGGAATGGACCCCACTCCTAAATCAAAGTACGGTTAAAGTTCATGAAATTAGTATTGTTTCAGCCTTTGAAGTTATAAAAAGGCTCTCTGCAGCACCCGCAATGTGCCCAGAACTGACTCCTCCTGCAGTTCATATGGAGTTACATTTATCGGTAGCATATCTAAATAATACTGTAAATTATTTTTTATGAGACCCATTGCTCCTGCTACTATTGGAACTGTCTAGGTATCTTTCTTCCACATTGCCTTCATTGCTGCCTGAAAATCCTGGTATTCTATGACTTTCTGTTTCTCTGTACGTAAGACACTGTAATGAGTGGTTGTAGCAATTTCAATGATCTTTGCTATGTTTGTCCTCTTTTTCATGGACTACTATATCTATTTTTGTCACATCTGTTTTTTGAACTGTTGGTATTGGGTGATCCCATGTGATATAAACTTTATCATTGTCTATAATAAGCATTTTTCTTATTTTCCGGTCCAACTGATCCAATATCTTTTGGGGCCAGTTGGTCACCCCAAAACTGTAAGTTAGAACAGGCAGAGCAAATTAATTTATAACTTGGACTTTGTTCCTAAATGCCAGGGCTGTTTTCAGTATTCATTTTAGTCTTCTAAATTATTCCTTACTGAATTTTGTTCACATTTGTTCATATTTTATTGTCAATCCTTCATCAATTCCCAAATATTTATATACCCCCTCCTGCACAAGTTCCTTTATATCACATTCCTGTCCTACATTGATATTTTCTTTGTGCTGTAGTTTTCTTGCTTTAAATGTTGCTTTTGCGCATTTATCAAGACCAAATGACATTCTTTTATCTGAGAAAGTTTTGACCACTTCCAGTTGTGCTTTCAGCTCCTCGTCCGATGAACTACACAGTTTTCTCATTTTCTTTATGCAAATGATTTTAAGTCTTTACACGTTTTTGTTTTCTGGGAGCCAAATTGTAGCCATGACCTAATCTGTTAAGTAGACAGCTTAATGGGTTAAGGCAATAGAAAAGAGCAGCGGTGACAGTCACCCTGAAATATCCCCCTTTGAATTTTTATCCCAGAGATAAGTTTGTCCTTTATATTGGCTTACCTGCAAAGTGGTTTGCCACTGTTTCATAGTCACTGTAACATAATTGGTCAGGGTAGGTATATCTTGTACATCTGTAAACACTCCTTTATCCATGAATGTGGGTTGCTGTCAAATGATTTTTTTGCAATCGGTCCATGTCACACTTAGATTATTTTCCTTTATAAAATTCTCTGTTATGACTTTAACAACAAATGACCCTTTATTCCATATGACTTTCTTTTGTTACCCTTTTGTTCTGTTTTGATGATTGGGTTTTCTTCTAAGTGACTATAAACTCTTTATCAGCATCAATCCATTATATAGTTTATACTATTGTTTAAGTGTTTTGCTTAGTGTAACGTTTCTAGTGAGTTTTAATTGTGTTGAAGCACAGATCAGACATAAGGTTGTTATCTATTAACATCCCTAATAGTTTCATGTATTGAACTAGTCCTATTACTGTATTTTTGAAGGGGGACATTTTAAAGTTGGGTTTGTCTTGTGTGTTGGAGTTGGGGTGGAAAAGATGTGATTTAATTTTGGGTGATTTAATAGTACTTGTGTGTCACGGAGACAATTTTTGATGGAAGTAAAAGCCTGAGGAGAAAATAAAGTATGAATCATCTGCATTTTGTATTAAAGAGGCTTGCTTTGTGGAGATGTATTAATTATTAATGAAAGCAGTAGAGAAGAGATGGCATTATGTTTTCTTCATGTTTTAAAACTTTCACTATGTTTAGATTGCATACATATCTCCCGACTACAATTGCAGATCAGTACGTATAATCACTTTCATAGAGACCCATACCTCCTTCAAAATGAGGAAAATATATTCTTGGTGTACACTGAGCACAAACTGGCAAGAATATCTATACAGAGAAATATGCCATTTTACAGATTGATATATGTTGGATAAGTACTACTGAACCATTGAGGAGTCATGTGGTATACGCCTAGACAAGGCATTTCTTGCAGGACGTTGATATGTGAGGCAGTGTCAAAGGCTTTCCACAAGTCGAGGAATAAAGAGGACACAGGTGTTGTGCTGCTCCTGGTTTGGTTGATTGTGTTTGTGAACTTTAATAGGACATAGGTTGTGTGTAGCCAGAAAGTACAGTTTTGTACCTACCATAAATGTAGATGTTCGAAGATCCACATTGCTGCAGTCATAACCTGTGGGTAGTCCGCTGTCCTCGGTTGGCCCGAATACCAAAGTATTAGGCTGGCGTCGGTCATGGTCGCTCAGATCTGACGTCAGTACGTCTAGGTACTAAAGCGCATGACCGACGTCATATCCCCAGTCTTTCTTGCCCCAGATGTCAGAAGGCCCTAAAAAGAAAGGCCATAGCCAAAAAACAATATTTACAACCCAAAACACACAACCACCCCAAACTACAGTGGGGAAGGAGGGAGGGTAAATTAGACTGCAGCAATGTGGATCTTCGAACATCTACATTTATGGTAGGTACAAAACTGTACTATGTTCTTCATCTCACATTGCTGCAGTCATAACCTGTGGGTAGAATCCCAAAGCAAAGGTAAAGGGAGGATGGCAAAATTATAAAGCATTGGGAGCTGCTAACATGCCCTGTAAAACTGCAGTGGCAAACCCAGCCCTAGATTTGGAGTAAAGAGGGAGATGGTAATGTTTAGAGAAAGTGTGCACTGAACTCCAAGTAGCTGCCTCCAAAATATCTTTAGTAGCTACACCCCTTAAAAAAGCAGTAGAAGTGGCAGTAGCCCTAGTGGAATGAGGCCTGATTCCAGCCGGAATCTCCTTACCATGATGAGAATAACAAAAAGCAATACAATGGCCAATCCACTTAGAAATAGTTTGTTTAGAAACAGGTTTCCCTTGAGATCCCAAAGCAATAACTGTTGAGACTGTCTGAACCCTTTAGTTCTGCTCAAATAATAACGCAACTGCCTGTGAATATCCAAAGAATGCTAAATTTTTTCCCCTTTATTTTGGGGATCAGCATAAAATGTAGGCAAATGAATAGATTGGTTCAAGGCCACATTTGAAACCACTTTAGGCATAAAAGTAGGGTTAGTACGCAGAGATACCCTATCCTTATGAAAAATCAGGAAGGTCTCAACTGCCATTAGAGCCTGTAATTCAGATACCCTTCTAGCAGACGTAATGGCCAACAAAAAAGCAGTCTTCCAAGACAAAAACTTTAACTCAGATGTAGCTGCAGGTTCAAAAGGAGGTAAAGTGAGTTTTTCCAACACAAAATTGAGATCCCAGGAAGGAGTAGGAGCTCTACGTGGGGGTCTTATGTTCTTTGCCCCTCTAAGAAATTGCTTAAACAAAGGATGAGAGAATAATGGAGGGTCACAATCATAGTGAGCAGAAATGGCTGCAGCATGAACTTTTACAGAGGAGAAAGACAAACCTTTGTCTAGTAATTCTGTAAGATATTGAAGAGAAACACTCAAATTAGGTACTGTAACATCAAAGCTCTTTGCTTGGCTCCAAAGAAAAAATCTCCTCCATTTATCAGCATAAACTTTCCTTGTACTAGGCCGTCTGGCCTCCAAAATAACATCCAAAACTTGTTGAGGAAGCTGCGACCCTCCAGGGTCTAAAACAGAATATGCCAGGCTGTCAGATGTAGGGACTGTATCCTGACATTGAGGAAATGATTGCCTGCCTGGGGCAAAAGGTGTGGAATTGATGGCAAAGGCCAAGGAGGCTCCCGTACTAAACTCCTCAGCAGAGGGTACCAGTGCTGACGTGGCCAATCTGGAGCTATTAGAATCATGGAGGGCTTGTCCTGTCTGACCTTCAAGAGCACCTTGGGAAGGAGAGGCAGAGGAGGAAAAGCATAGACGTGAAGATTGTTCCAACTGAATGATAAGAGCATCCACTTTCCAAGCTTTTGGATGAAAACGGCTTTGTGCAAAACTTTGGCAGCTGGAAATTTAGTGGAGAAGCAAACAGATCTATGTCTGGAGTCCCCCAAAGCACTGTCAACTGTCGAAATACATGAGGATCCAATTTCCACTCGTGGGGATCCACCATCTGTCTGCTCAAAACATCCGCTAAGGAGTTCTGTGCTCCTGGCAGAAACCTTGCCTGAAGAGTGAGGTGCAAACTGAGAGCAGTCTCCCACAAAATCCGAAATCCGAATAGCGCGCCGTGCTAATGCATCCGTCTCTAGTGTCATAACATAGTTAGGTAGGGGTTTGAATCCAGCAGGTGGCAAGCATGTGTGAAGGGGGGTAAGTGTGTGTGTAAGTGTGTATGAAAGAAACATCCCTTAAGAGTTCTTCTTTGGTCTAGTGGTAGGGCTTCTACCTTTAAGTAGGAAGTATGTGAGTTTGAAACTGTCTGTTCCTATGAATCTATGAATCTAAAATCATAGCTTGCCTGCAAAGAGGGTACGAATGGGTTCCCCCTTGCTTGTTGATGTACCACATGACAGTTGTGTTGTCTGTTTGAATCAACACGTGTCCTGGTTGAAGTAGATCCTTGAAAGCCATCAATGCAAATTGGACTGCTAACATCTCCTTCATGTTGATATGCAAATGTTGAAGTCTGGCAGGCCACGTGTCTTGAACCCATTTTCCATTGAGGTGTGCTCCCCAAGCCTTGTCTGAGGCATCTGTCGTTAAGATCTGACTCGCCTCTGGTCGGGTCACAGAGAGTCCCTTGTTTAGGTGACATTCCTAAGCCCACCACAAAAATTCCTTTTGAATGCAAGGTATTATCTGAATGACAGTGTCCAAATCGTGGCAGTGTTGAGTCCATACACTTTTGAGATACCATTGTAGCTTCCTCATATGCAGTTTGGCATTGGGAAGCACCAGAATACAAGATGCCATGAACCCCAAGGCTTGAAGGACTGTCCTTGCAGTCAGCCTGGACAGGAGAGACAATTTTTGGAAGTAAAGTGTAAGATTTCTTTGCTTGTCCGGGGTCAAAAACGCCATCTGAGAGGCTGTATTCAGTCTCACACCCAGAAAGCACATGTCCTGAGAGGGTACTAGACTGGACTTTATTTCATTCACAGAATACCCTAGGCACCTTAACACTGCCATAACATACTGAAGATGGTGAAGTAGCTTGTCTTTGTCTTGAGCAAGAATCAGGCAATCGTCCAAATAAGGATAAATTTGTATTCCTCTTAACCGTAAGAAGGCTATCACCGGAGCCAGAACTTTTGTGAACACCCTGGGCGCAGTAGATAAGCCAAAGGGCAATGCAGAGAACTGATAATGTAAAGTCCCAGCCCGAAAACGCAGGAATCTCCTGCAGCTGGGCCTGATAGGAACATGAAGATAAGCCTGCTTGAGATCCAGAGTTACCATCCAGTGATCTTTGCCTAGCAGAGGCAGAAGTTGTTGCAAAGTCAACATTTTGAATTTTGGAATGTCCAGGTATGTGTTGAGAATAGACAAATCCAGAATTGGCCTCCAAGTGTTTCCTTTCTTTGGTACAAGAAACAGGCGAGAATAAAATCCTAGGCCCACTTCTGACGGAGGGACCTGCTGGATAGCCCCCATTTGTAGAAGTAAAGAAATCTGTTTGTGAGCCTCCACCTTTTGCTGAGGAGGAACATCTGGCATGCCTTTGAAAGGAGGCAATGTGTGGAAATAAAACTTGTAGCCTCGGTTTATAATGTCCAACACCCATTTGTCCTGGGTGACTAAAAGCCAATTTTGCCTGAAAAGTGCCAACTTTCCTCCCAGAGGAGCTGCCAGACAGGAACGATCGGGCAGCTGAAGATGCAGGTCATTGGGTCTGTTTACGAAAGGACTGGCCCCTGCCGTCACCTGTAGACTGTGCAGGGGAACTCCATGTCCTAGGCCTAAAAGAACCCTGTGCATGAGCTCTGCCCCTACCACGTCTAGATCTACCCCTAGACTGTAAATCAGAAGAAGGGTAAGCCCATCCCTTAGTAGGCCAATTTCTGCTAAACTTAGGGGGCTGCACCTGTAAAAAATCCTTAACAGTCTGCATAGACTTAGCTTTGTCTTCCATTTTCTTCAAGACTGACTCCACAGGAGAACCAAACAAAACTTCAGACTGAAGGGGAGCATCCAAAATTCGAGCTTTAACATGCTCTGACAAGTTCTGATCCTTAAGCCAGGCGTGCCTACGAATAACTGATCCAGTGGCAGCCACCCTGGAAGAGGCCTGTAATTCATCAAAACCACACTGCAAAGAATGCTTACCCACCTGATCAATGGCATGAACCAAATCCTGTAATTCTTTACACTCTATGCCCTCTGCTAAAGCATCTACCTTAGATTTCAACTGACTAAGGAGAAAATTCTGGTACTTCAGCATATGAAACTGGCAATTCAAAGCCCTCATTGCAAGAGTGGAAGAGGTATACACCTTTTTACCCCACCTATCCAAAGCTCTAGAGTCTTTATCCATAGGAACTGGATTCTTTACAACAGAAGCCCTGACACCCTTAGGTCCCTGGCTAATAGTTTCTGGGTCAGCCCTAGGGCTCTTATACAAATATTTATGAGCCTCTGGCACTCTGTAATACCTGTCTGGCTTAACTGGGGCAGGAGGCAAAGAGTCTGGATTAAGGGAAGCCTCAGAGAAAACATCCTGAACCACATCCAAAACAGGAGGTATAGCCAAGTGTCTATGTTGTGGTAAAAATAAGAATTCCCTAAGCCTCTTTCGGGAATCGGAGAAATCCTGACCTTCCCATTTAAAATGTTCCCTCATAGAATGCAGGGTTTCTGAAAAAGAAAAATCCTCCGGAGGGGAAGCAGAAGGACTAGAATCCTCTGCGTCTGAATCAGAATAAGGGGGAAAATCCTGAATGTCTTCAGCCGAAGACTCTGTGTAATCTGAAGAATGTTCCAATCCTTCCACCTCTGGCTCCACCCTAGGCCTCTTATCTGGAGGGGGCATAGAACCTCTGATCAAGGAAATCAAATCTTCTGCCATTTTAAGCATGTGTTTTTTAGGTACAGAACCTGCAGAACTAGGACTGACGCCAGAGGAAGACAAACCAGGCCTGGCCTTGGAAGGTACCTTAGAGACAGAGGGAGAAGGCCTTAACCACCTTATGTAAAGAAGGGATTACAGCAACCTGAGAGGCCCCCTCAGCCTGACCCGACTCCTGAGAGGCCACATCTTGCAAAATTAAAGGTTCCCCCTGAGACTCAACTGAAACCTTGGCTGGATCCACAGATTCCACCGTGGTTTCTAAAGAACCGGCGTCCGGAACGGACGACTCATCCTGTTTGGATTTTAACGATTTCTCCTTACGCTTCTTAGCGGTAGCGGGCGTCGGAGGATCCGACGGCATATTGTAATTACACCGCTTATCAAGACAAGCCTAGCACAATCTAACCTACGTTTAATGGTGCGCTTATTAAATTTAGCACAAAGCGACACCCGACTACGCCGTGCTCAGGCCCCAAGCAAGGAATACAGAGAGTGGTAATCCCTATGAGGTATCTGTTTCCCACAAGAAATACAATTATTCACTTTTTCTGACATCCGGATTTAACTGAGGCAAGAAAAGACAAAAATATTCCCCAACGGGGTACTTAGCCCAACTTGGTTTTCGGTCTGAAACTCAGAATACGAAAATTTCAGGACGCCGAACGGCACTTGCAAACGCTGCTTCTGCTTCGGACCATGCGGCAAGAAAGACTGGGGATATGACGTCGGTCATGCGCTTTAGTACCTAGACGTACTGACGTCAGATCTGAGCGACCATGACCGACGCCAGCCTAATACTTTGGTATTCGGGCCGACCGAGGACAGCGGACTACCCACAGGTTATGACTGCAGCAATGTGAGATGAAGAACATCAAAGCCATGTTGTGTAGGTGTGAGGAGTTGATCATGGAAGAGGTACTGGAGTAATTGTTGTGAATAGTTTTTTTTTTCCAGAATTTTAGACAGTGAAGAAAATATAGCTATAGGTCCAAAGTTAGACAATGCAGTTGAGCTACTACATTTATGGAGTGGAAAAATCTCTTTATGTTCATCATATTAATCTCTACTGCTGTAGCTTTAACTGTATGGATTATATCCTGCAAAGGATATAAGAGCCAGCCAGCTTTCAAAGCTTCAGGGTTGCCTCCGGGCAGTTCAAGTTGAGCTGACTAAAATACAAGTTTGGGTTTGAAGCCATTTAGAACTTTACTGCCGCATAAGAGTACTCTCCTCTGAGGCTTTCCTCTTCAAGAAAGTTATTTTAAAGATAGGAGTGTTATGTTTTAACAGACGGTCTCTAGACTGTAATGTACTTTTAAATGAAGCACTCATTTTTTTCTGTCAGTTTAAAAGTGATGTAAAATAACTGGAAACATTTTTTTTTGTGTGTAGAAATAGAGTTTGTTTTACTTTTGTGGGGTTTGACGTAGTATTTTAAATTGCTTTTTACTGGGTTTATCTGTAACTTTTGTGGACTGGTAGTGTTTACTGGCAAATGCTGCCTGTCTTCCCCAGGAAGAAGGCACCATTTTCGGCTTGACCATAGAACAGACTACCAGTCCCACAGTCAGTCCTTCTTCCGGCCACAAAAAGAAAAGATTAAGCAAACAGCCTTTGCCACCACAGCAAGCTAGCAGTTTACCTCAGTCGCAGGTGGGTGACTCCTCCACAGCCTTTTGTTGTAATTCACACCACTCATCTTTTTTTCCCAGGATCCCTCTGGTGTAGCACCTACAGCCATTATAGACTACAGGTTAGCCACATCCTGTGCGGTTGTTGGGGACCTTCATTGGGTGAAGAGAACCACTCTTGTTGGTCCTCGGGGAGTGAACAGGGAATGTTTGCCTGTTGTCAGAATGCTGTGCCTATCCTTGGGGAAGCTGCTGCTGCCATTAGTAACATGGATGTCCCCATTTTTCCTGTCAAAAAGAAAGTTAAAACCAAGCATGTATCTACTACTCCTCAATTGTCTTTGGATAGGAGTAGTTTACTTAGTCTGGCTCAGGGTTTAGCTCACGGTATTGATCCTTCTTGTAAAGTAGTTTCTCATAAAAGAGAGAGAGATTCCTCTTTTCCTGAAGAGATTAAATATTCTGAAGTTGAACAAGAGCATGCAGCGAAGGATAGAGGGTTTTTTCCCCTCAGCTTTTTGATTCAGACTCAGTGGACAGCTCAGTTTCTGATTCTCCCTGTGGGGTTTTCTATTTCTCTGAGACTTTTCCTAGAATATGCCAGTATTTCTATTGGTAGAATACTGAGCTTTCTCAGTCTGTCAGAAAATACTTGTGGTAAAGTCAAAAGTTGGGATATAAATAAAAGGAAAGAGAGGGATAAAAACTGGTAGACATACAAAACGAAATTATCTGCATTAGCTGATATATGTAAACTGAACAAAGAATATCAGGATATCATGCAGCATAAAATATCAATAAATCTGGAAAAATCAGATTACTATCCTACTCAATTAATCTCAAGAGTATGCACAGGATTGAGATTATATCTAAATATTTAAATGAAAAAAGTCATATAAAAGAAGTTATATACATTAGAAATAATCAGGCTATCAAAGTTACAGCTCTGAAAATATCTTATTATATTTTAAAAACCATTACAAGAATATTAATAATAACTCATTTACAAGTGATAAAAGACAACTTTCTTGCTAATAATATTCAGAATAAGCTATCCAAACACAATATTAATAACATAGACAAACCTTTTTCCTTTAAAGAATTAAAGGAGCAAATAAAAAAAAACTAAGGCACCAGGGCTGGATGGTCTAATTCTGGAATTTTACAAACTTTTACTTGATACCATCTTAAAAATCTTAGTGCATTCCAAGAAGTTAAAACTACAGAAAACATATCTCCCTAATGGAAATATGTCATCTCTCCCATCTTAAAACTAAATAAAAAGGCCAACCTTTGCACATCATACAGGCCAGTTTCTTTGCTTAACATTGATTACAAGATATTCATGTCTATCTTAGCAGACAGATTAAATAATATTCTTTCAATATTAATTCATGAAGACCAAGCTGGGTTTATCAAAAACAGAAAGGTACAAGACAATGAAATTAGATTACTGTCCTTAATAGACTTAGCAAACAAGAAAAAAATGAGCTTTCTGTTTTAAGCCTTGATATAGATAAAGCTTTCGACTCCCTAAATTGGGCATATCTGTTTAAAGCTCTGCAAAAATGCAATTTCTCCCCAAACTTTATAGGATTAATTAAAAAAACTATATGAAAAGTCCATAAACTATGTAAAGATTGGATTTCATTTATCTAGCCTATTCGAAATATTAAGAGGTACTAAACAGGGGTGCCCCCTCTCCCTGTTACTCTTTGCCCTGGCTATTGAGCCTCTTGCAAATTATGTTAGAAATAATGGGGTCCCTATTAGAAGACTGAAGACGCATTCTTTCAAATGCATCTTGGTCAAACTCAAAAGCCTGAAATGGCAAAATATCGAAGCGGCTTTTCAGCGAATTCTTTCCCTGGGAAAGAATTCGCTTGGCCGCTTTGTTACTTTGCCATTTTCAGCACTGTAGTGCGGTCTCGGAGTTGGTATATTTAAGTAGGCGGGGTGTGGTGGGTAAAGACCTCCACTTAATGTAATGTTTAAAGTATTTTTTTTTTTTTGTTGGAGCAATGATTTTTTTTTCCCTTGGGAAAAAAATCGCTGTTCTGATAGTTAGAAATTGTAAACTTTCGTTCACATAGGGTAGATTAATCACCGTTCGCTTTTTTAAGCGCTCAGTGATCTAATATAGACCCGAAGTAATGACAGCGTTAAAGGATATAAAGTGTCAGACAAATTATCCCCCAAGATACAACTGTTTGCTAATGACCTACTAATAACTTCTAATGATATTGACAATTCACTAGATCACCTATTACATAATCTAGACTTCTTTGCAAACATCTCTGGTCTAAAATTCAATCACAACAAAACTCGGGCACTTCTAATGACTAAAAATGTTACTATGAAACTTAGATCAAAAAGAGACATAAACTGGGAGGGCATGCATAAATATTTAGGTATTGTTATTGAATCTAATTATAAAAAAATCACTCCTCTAATTACCAACAACTTATAAACTCAGTTACAAGTCTGACAGTTGGAACAAACTCTTCTTCACATTTGAAGACAGACTAACTTTAATCAAAATGATTCTATTAGCTAAAAATCTTATTCATTGGCCAGGCTCTAATAATTCCCCCATCTGTCAAAATTAAACAGAAAATTAATAACTTATTACTCAACTTCCTTTGGTATCCCAAAAAAAAAAAACAAGAATTTATCTTTTCTGGCAGCACAAGCTGGGATAAGGAGGTATAGGATTTCCAAATATTGATTTTTATTTAAACTCTGTAGTTATTAACATAGTGTTGCTTTGGATTAATACTTCTTGTACGTCATATTGGAAATCAACAATACATGAAACCTTATTTCTAACTAGTAATAGGACATTGCTTGAACCATATACTCAAATATATACAAGCATTTGTATATGGATTTTAAAAATATACATTCAAAGTGAAAGGTCCAAACTTGTTCTCACACTTCTTATAAACCAAATATTGGTATTGTTTAAAAAGCTTATTTTTTCTAATCAAATAATTAAGAATTTATTAATATTTATGTTTCATTGCTTACACAAATAAATGTTTGATATCATTTGATAGTCAGAAAATGTTAGAATTTAAGAAGGGTGACCTGTTACACTGGAATCAATTTCTCTCAGCTAATAAAATGAGTTCTGCAGAATATTTGATCAGTAGATATAGTTTGCAAAATTGCAGTTGGCTGGACATCCAAACTTGTAAGGATTTTATACATACTAAGCTCGTACCCTCATTAGAGGCATGCAATAAGAGTAACTTAAAAATCTTGGATTTTATATCAACAATTATTAATAGCTCACCCAAGAACACTTCATACATATCTGTTATTTATAAAATTCTTAAATTATTTTAGCAAAACAGATGTTTCTTTTTGGAACTGTTCAAGTGAAGTTAATAGACAAGTTTTCTCAGAAAAAGTTAAAAAAAAAAACTTTTACAGCCGGGGAAGGAATCCACATCATCTTTGTTCTGGCGTGTACACACATGGGAATTTTTACATAGATGTTTTTTCACCCCACATAGATAAGCAATAATGTACAGGAAAGATGAAATGAAATGCTGGAGATGTGGACACCCTGATGCTGACTGGATACAGATGGTTGTTAATTGCAAAATAATTTCCCCATTTTGGTTAGACTTTAAATATCTCTGTAAATCTCTATGGAATGACAACTGTATCATTGCTGACTCCCTTATCCTTTTCAATGTTTCTGAAGTCATTCCTAAAAACCAGACCTTTTTACTATGGTCTATCCTTTCTATAGCAAGGAAAATTACTAAAAATTGGAAATCCCATTCTACTCCTGTCTTTAAAGTTGAGTTTATTCATCTTGTGAAATACATTTGTAAGAATGAGACTGCTACTATAAAAGCAAGGACTAACAGCCCAACTCATCATTTAATTGCTTGGACAAAATTGCCTAATCTGTTGGAGAGATATTAAGTGTTCTCCTATGTATATTGCTTTTTTAGTTGTTAATGGACATTGCATATAGTTTTTTTCTTGTTACTATACTGTTAAGTTACTGTGTTATAAAATAAATAAAAACATTTTGGAAAAAAAAAAGAAAATACTTATCGTTACAAAAGGAATTTCCAGAACTTATACACATTCCTCCTTTTCTGTCTGCTTTTTAGACTGCGTGTGTGTTACTGCTTGCAATTTTCCTTTTAGTCAGCCAGCTGCCCTTAAAAAGGCAGATAGAACGTACACATTTCCTCAGTCTTTTAACTTATTCACTCCACTGGAGCTCAGGAAGTTTGCACTGCACTGTCCAATGGATGGAGCATAAGCCTTTTGACAGAATCAAATTATGTCCTTACATTTCAAACAAATGTTCATATCTCTAGAACCATAGGAGTTATGAAAGAAGTATTAATGGCAAACTCTTCAGCGCAAACTATTTTTATAGTGGTAGTATTCTTTAGGTTCTAGGTGTTAAACTGAATTTTATAAGTCACAGTAAAGACAGTAACTATTACATTTGTAATATTTATAAACAACTTACAATATTTTAGTAACCACTCAATCATATGCATACTATCAACAGCATTTTATTCATCTAGCTGAGAGCTTTCATATGAGGCTATGGAGCTCTGTCTGTTACATGGTTGTTGAAATATTTAGAAAGTGTGAAAACTATATTGATATAAACTAATATAAAAACAGTTAATATCTCTTTACCTGCACTAGACAGAGATCCTGGCAGATTGATTCAGTACAAACTTCACCCCTTCTCTCACCCCCTAAAGGGCCCATCTCAATACCGAAAGATTGCCAAATTCCAGTAATAATGGCCACACAGGTAAAAAACGCACTCTCCAAAGGTAAGAATACAGCATCCATGGGACCAGATGACATCCCAGCCTGTGCACTACATGAACTACAAAATGAACTGGCACCTCACCTAAGTGTCATGTTTAATCGTAGCCTCACCTCAGGCTATATGCCCACTGAGTGGCGCACAACTACAGTTATCCCACTCCACAAGGGGGGATCCACCTTGGATCCCAGGAACTACCACCCCATTAGTCTGATGAGCCTGATCTGCAAGGCCGTGGAACTTATAAACAAAGACATTGGCAACCTTCAAACACTGGACCCCACGCAGTTTGGGTTCATGAAGGGCCGATCTTGTCTCCTGAACCTGATTGACTTCTTCGAATCAGTCTCCAGAGTCGTGGACAAGGGTAAGGTGGTCCACACAGCCTATCTGGACCTCACCAAGGCCTTTGACACCATCCCCCCACTTTAAGAATCATAGATAAACTTAGTAAGCTGGGTATTAATCCCTACATCACTCGATAGCTTGCCAACTGGCGTACTGACAGAACCCACACTGTAAAAGTAGCCAACTCCAAATCCAGCTCCAGACAAGTGACAAGTGGAGTTACCTCAGGGTTCAGTCCTGGGACCGCTATTGTTTGGCATCTACTTCTCTGAAGTACAGGCCAACATTAAGGGACTCTGGCTAACAAAGTTCACAGATGACTGCAAACTGGAATTATTATTATTGAATCCCCAAATGATGTGGATATTCTACAAAAGGGCCTTACAGAAACAGATGCTTGGTGCCAGAGTCATGGGCTCAAGCTCAATGCCAAGAAATGTATAGTTATCCCCTTTGGGAAAAAACATGTACCCGTGAATTACCACATAGGTGGCAGTACACTAAACACTGAAAGTGCGATAAGAGACTTAGGGACACAGGTGGACAGTGGTCTCACCTTCGATAACCACATCGCCACAACAGTCAGGAAATCCTTCTATGTGGCACACCTCATCATTAAGGGCTTTTCATCCAGAAAAAAGGAGGTCATTGTCCCACTGTACTCATCCCTCATTAGACCCATTATAGACTACAACGCCCTGTTTGGTATGTACCTCTCAAGACATCTGCAACAACTGGAAAGGCCGCAGAAATACCTCACTAAAAGAATCACAGGCCTAAAACAGATGCCCTATGCTGGCCATCTCAAAAAGCTCCACCTATACTCTGTTGCATATCGTCTACTCAGAGGCGATCTCTGCTTAACATACAAGGCCATGTCAAACCCAGAGCTGTTGGACATGCTACACTTAAAGAAATCCCAATCCCTCAGAGACACACGCTCCAGGGATCTAAACCTTGTCATCACAGTGAACGAAACATGCTAGAGGGATAGGTTCCTAATCTAGAGACTCCCCAGACTCTGGAGTAGACTGCCCATATATGTCAAGCAGAGGGCTTCTTTGGCCCTCTTCAGAAGGAACCTTGATGATTGGATGGGAGATAGGAAATTCACCCCAGGGATCACGTCAGTTGCCCTGCTAGACAGGGGTCCGGGGAAGTAAATACTGTGGGAAGAAATAGCCAGGGAGTTGTTATGGCTAGGCTTGTATAGGCCCTAGGGCCGATAACCTAGTACCAACCTATGAACCTAAATATTAATGCAGCTGAGTTTGCCATTGTGAACGCTTTAAGATGAAATCTTTTTAAAACATTGTACATAGCATGGTTTTGGAATTATTGATGCAGATTTGAGCAAGCAATATTTGACACCTAGAGGCCTCAGTAGGAGTTAACTGCAGATGCGCCTGGAGGCGTCACTCGGATGTAATGAATTAAATTTTTATACTCTATTCCCAAAGCTGACCTAGCAGATGTAACTTTAGCTAATCCCACTGCTGTTCCGTACTTACTTAATTCCAGTCCTACTTTTTCTGTTAAGGATGGGGAAATCATTGATAGGTATGGGGAAAGTGTATACTTATCCAACTTTGATTTTCAGAATTTTGAATTGTCAGGCTTCTAGTTTGTTCTGAAAGATTGTGGGTGGCCTAATGGTTAAGGTGTTTGCCTTACAAACACAAGGTGCAGGGTTTGAGTCTCACAAGGGATAAATGGCTAGGCTTAAAATGGCTCGCAAGGGCAGTTAGCTTAGTACTAACCTAGGAACCTATGAAAGTGTGAGGAATGTTTTATCTGCAGTTTCTTCTAGTGATTAAAATCTGCTTTAAAAAGCTTAGTTTCTTCTATCATACAAGTCACTACTCATTGTTTGCAGTGTGTGTGTGTGTGTGTGTGTGTGTGTGTGTGTGTGAATGAATGACTCTGTTGATATTTATCCATACATATGTCCACTGGTACTATTTTGAGAAGCCTTGTGTGGCTGCATTCTCTCAACCTCCCATATCATGTTAAAAATGAGATTTGAAATTCTCCCTTGGATAAAGATTTAGTGTTTGGTCCCTCTGCTGCAAAGGTGATTAAAACGTGCCATGAAATAGGCTAGCTGATACAGGTAATCTCTAAGATTTTTCAGCCCCCTTTTGTAAATTATTCAAGGGATTTTCTATCTCCCTTATCTAGTTTTGGCAAAAAAAAAAAATACAGAATAAATAGTGTCAACAAAAAATACAGGTAAGCAAACATTTAAGAAGTGGTAAGTGGGTTCCAAGAAGACCGCATCAATCCTCCTAAAACCAAGGACAGTCCAGCAAGTCTAAATGACTATTCAGGAGACATTGTGACCAACTCCTACCCCAGCCTTTTTTTTTCTTCCAGAAAGTCTGAATCTCAGTTTTGGTTTCAGACAAATGGGTACTGAAAATTATTCATCAAGGTAACAGATGGCAGTGAAAGGAAAGTCCTTCTTTTCCGGGGTTCATTCCTCATCCTCCAGATCAGGCTCTTTTGCTTCCACGGGTTATTCATCACATGCTATCCCAAGGAGTGAGAGGACCATTTCCTCCTTTTATTAAAGGATGTTCCTAGTCCAAGTGAAAGAAATGCTTGAAAACCAGCTCTGGATTTTTTCCTAAGCTTGTTTGTGATAGTGCCCAAATTCAATATGATGTAATTTCACAGTCTGTTACCTCCTCTTCCTCTTTCAAGACTTCTGGTAACACTGGACTTAAAAGATGCTTATCACATCAATATTCATCCACACTTCAGATATTTCTTAAGGTTTTGTACGTCTAGATCACATTATCAGTTCTCTGCTTACCCTTTGGACTACCCACTGCACCAAGAGTGTTCACAGTGTCTACTTAACCTGTGCCCTCAATGAGCTATAACTGTATCTGCATTTTTCCATATTTAGACAACTTGCTTATCTTTGCGGAGTCTTTTTCAAAATGTCTGGAATCTGACTCTTGGGTGAGTGATCTATTGCATTAGCTGGGATTCCAAGAGAACATTCAAAAGTCTTTCTTGACTCCTTCACACAGGATTGTGTTCCAGGGATGTCAACTAGACACCTCTATTCAAAGAGCTTGTCTTTCACAAGAAAAGCAGCTATTTATGTTGATCTATTTCTAAAGTTTTCCACTCTGGCTTCAGTCACTGTGAGGGAATGCCTCAAGATTTTGGGTCGCATGTCATCTGTGATTCTAATAATACCCCTGACATCTACGATTCTCATGATACTTCTTTAAAGGCACCACATGAGAAAGATACAGTAGTATCTGAAATGGCTTTTGTCACAGACACCTTTTATCTTTTCAAATCCCAGTGATGTGGTTTGGTAGAAGAAAAAAATCTTTTGGTGGAGACCACAAATACCCTTAAATCCAGGCCTACGTTCTCCAAAGCAGTCAGTCACCACAAGTGCTTCAGACTTTGCTTGGGAAGCAGTTTCAAGAGGGATAAAAGTGCAGAGAGTGTGGCACACCAAGGGCAGGTGCAAACACATAAATATCAAGGAGATACTTGCCCTGATCAAGGCACTTAACTATCTGAACCATTTTTGGTCTCTGTGATTTAAAGTGGTTACAGACACTACCACAGTGATTTGATACATCAACAAGCAAGGGGGAACCAGGTCATACTCCCTTCATTCTACAGGTATTCTACAGTTTGTTAGAGCAAAACTGTGTGGCAGAGAAGATGAGCAGGACCAGGACAGATCCTATTGATTGGAAACTAGATTAGGGGTCTTCCAAAATTTGATCCATCTGTGGGGAGTTCCTAAAGTAGACCTGTTTGCCTCCTCTCTCAACAAACAACTGACAAGATCCTGTTCTAGGACTCCATGCAAGAAGGCCTGGAAGACAGATGCCATTTCTTTTCCTTGAACAGGAATGTTCCTGTATATTTTTCCACCCCTTCCACTAATATCCAAGGTACGTCTGAAAATTCATAAGGATTCACCCCAAGATCATTGTGGCGACTCCCTTCTGTCCCAGGTAACTGTGGTTTACCCTTCTTTTGGAAATGGCCAGGGGCAATTAGCTCAAGCTTCCTCACAGACTGGATTTACTCACATAAGAACAGGGCTATTTGATACACCCGAACATCAATCGACCTCAGTTGACTGCCTGGATGATAAGGTCTTAATTCCCTTTAGACACCTGTTTGCTGAGAATGTGCATCAGGTACTAGTAGAGGTAAGAAAGCCTACTACTAAAAATCAATGTTAGCAAATAGAAAAGGTTTTCTAGTTTGTGCCAACAACATAACCAGAACCCATTCAGGGCAGCTTGTTCTCTGGTTGTACAATATTTGTGTGAATTGCTATCCTATGGCCTTTCTTATTTCTCTATCAAGGTTTAATTATCTGCCATTATAACATGTCTGCCCGTGGATCCTCCTCTTTCAATGCATTCTCATGTCAAAATGTTCTTGAAATGGTTTTACACTAGCAGCCTGCAAGAAAACCAGTGGTCCCTCCATGGCATCTTAATTTTGTGTTAGAAGCTAACGGTTGCTCCATTTGAATGAGCTAATCTGTCTGATTGTGGTTCTTAACATGGAAAACAGTTTTACTGATTGCTGTGTCCTCTGCAAGAAGGATGTGTGAGTTGCAAACTGTTATGGTGAGTTTTACCTATCTCATTTTCCATAAGGTCAGGGTTTCTTTGAGAACTAATCCTTCTTTTACGCCTAAAGTGGTATCCAAGTTTACTTTACGTTAATCTATCCATCTCCCTATTCTCTTTCTTAAGTCTAAGACTGAGAGAGAGAGAGAATCCGTACATTGGATGTTCACAGGCAAGTCAGGTAAGATCTTCAGAATTAAATCTTTCAGATCGTTGGATCACTTGTTCATTTCTTGTGAGGGTAAGAAAGGACAGCCTGTGTCAAAATATTCTAACAAATGGTTGTCTAAGGCTATTTGTTATACTCTCTATAAAATAAAAAAATAATAATATTCCTAGCAGGGTCACAGCCAACTTTGCCAGAGCCTTGGCTTCATCTATGGCTTTTTGAAAAAGGTTGAATATTCTAGAAGCTGCTACTTGGTCCTCTGTACATACTTTTTACAAAGTGCTATAAGCCTGATTCCTTCTCTAGGTCCAGATCAAGATTTGTAAGGACCATTCTACAGGAGCTTCTGGACTCTTCTCCTTCCATTTCCCAAATGTAGTTGGCTAAATTAACCTACCCATATAAGTAAGGTTACTGCAGTAGTGATTAATATGATGAACACAGTACAGCTGTGTAAGCTAAACTTAACATAACAGTAGATGTTTCAATGATCTCTGCTGCTGTAGCCACTCCCTCCCTCCTCCCCCTTTGTTTTTTTGCTGTGTGTTCCAAACATTGTCCTTTCAGGGCTTGGCCTCCCTCTCCCTGCTAACAGGAAAACTCTGAAGGGCTTTGCACCCAAACTAGTATTTTAGTCCGCTCAAACTTGTCTTTAGTCAGCTTAACTTGATCTGCCTGACAGTTTTTGCACGTGGAAGGCATGGAAAGCTGGTCGGCTGTTATATCCTTGACAGGGCGTAACCCCTATAGCTAAGGCTACTGCAGTATTAAGCATTCAAATGTCTACTACTGTGGTAAGTTTAACCCATACAGCTGTGCTTTCCAAAGGGATGGAACCTAGGTTTTATGTGTTGACCGACAGAGTTGGGGTAGGCTGTTGCATCAGCTGCAATTTTAAGGTATTCTGCTGGGAAGACATCAACTAAAGGTTTGTGGTAGTTTGTGCAGATTTATAGAGGAAGTTGAGGTGGGTTGTAAAGTGAAAATAGATGAGTTAGTATGGTGGAGAAGATGTATATTGCAGATTATGGATGGAGTCACATTAATAAGGTTTGCTACACTGTCAGTGAACTGGGATGCTGCTTTCCATTGCAGAAGAGTGGAAAGAAGGATTTAACTGATTTTAGCTCCAGGGTGTAATATTAGAAGACCAGATTTTCTTTAGTTGTTTCTATGTGTTTTGTTTGTTTATTTGTTTAAGATAGTTGCAGGAGTTTTGTTGCAGGACTTCGCCTTAATTATACTTATTGTTAGTATTAGGAGTTTTTTTAATTTTTGGTGTGAAGGCCAGATTTGTTAAGTTCATAGGTTCATACTAGGCTATCTGCCCTAGGGCATTTATAAGCCTAGCCAGAGTGTGTTTGGCTTTCGCCACCCATTTTAAATTAATTTTGCTATGCCTTTTTTTGAGGTTAGTATACTGTGCCTCTGTCTAACAGTGACACAGAAGTGATAGCCGGGGTAAACCTACGATCTCCCATCCACTCATCAAGATTCCTCTTGAAGAGAGTCAGTGTGGGACTCTGCCTAACCTGGACTGGGATTTTATTCCAGAGTGAATGGAGCCTCTGGGTTATGAATCTGTCCCTCCAGCATGTCCTATTTATTTCAGTGCTGAGGTTCAAGTCTCTCGAGCGCGTAGCTCGATGGGATTTGGATTTTCTGAGGTGCAGCATGTCCATTAATTCCGGGTTGGACATGGCTTTATACGTCAAGCACAGATCGCCTCTGAGCAGGCGGTATGCCACTGAGTAGAGCTGGAGTTTCTTTAACCGGGCAGCATATGGCATCTGTTTGAGCCCTTTGATCCTCTTGGTGAGGTACTTTTGGGGTCTTTCCAGTTGCTGCAGGTGTCTGGTAAGGTACATCCCAAAAGGGGCATTGTACTCAATTATGGGCCTGATGAGGGATGAGTAAAGAGGTACGATGACCTCCCTGATCTAGATGTGAATCCCTTCATGATTAGGTGGGCTATATAAAATGTTTTTCTAACCACTTTGGCCACGTGGTTGTCAAATGAGAGATTGCTATCAACTTGGGTCCCCAGGTCCCTAATGACTTCTTCTGTACTTAATGGATTACCACCTATGTGGTAATTTGTGGGCACTTTGTTTTGCCAAAGGGATGACTATACACTTTTTGGCGTTTAGCTTGAGGCCATGGCTCTGGCACCAGTTGTCTGTTTCTATGAGGCCCTTTTGGAGGATGCTTGTGTTGGCTGGAGAGTTGATTATAGCGCCCAGTTTGCAGTCATCTGCGAACTTGGTCAGCCACAGTCCTTCCGTGTTGGCCTGTACCGCCGAGAAATATATACCGAACAAGAGAGGTCCCAGGACTGAGCCTTGTGGGACACCACTTGTAACTGGTTTGGAGTCTTGACATGGCTCCAGCAATTCTAACCATGTGGGTTCTGTCCTTGAGCCAGTTTGCAACCCATCTAGTGACATCGGGGTTTATATTTAAGCTGGTGAGCTTATCTATAATGCCCGAGTGGGGTATTGTATCGAAGGCTTTTGCGAGGTCCAGGTAGGCTGTGTGGACCACCTTCCCCTCGTCAATGGCCTTGGTGACTGTTTCAAAGAAATCGACCAGGTTTAAGAGGCAGGATCTGCCCTTAACAAAGCCAAACTGGGTAGGATCCAGTGTCTGTAGGTCCCCAATATCTTTATTTATGAGGTCCATGATGATCCTTTCCATAGCTTTGCAGACCAAGCTAGTCAGGCTTATGGGGCGATAGTTTCCAGGATCCGTTGAGGCACCACCTTTGTGGAGAGGGACCACTGTTGCTGTACGCCACTCTTTGGGTACATATCCTGTAGTAAGGCTAAGATTGAACAGTAGTTTTATGTTTGGGTTTAGCTCTTCTTGGAGTTCATGTAGGGCAGCCGGGACACCATCTGGTCCCATTGATGCTGTGTTTTTGCTTTGGAGAGGGCGGCTCTTACCTGAGCATCTGAGATGTCAGGGGGGCAGCACTCTGTTGGGATAGATATTTGCCCTTTTGGTGGGGAGGGGAGGGAGAAGTTTGCACTGAACCTGTCAGCTAGGATGTTGGCAATGTCTGTGGGCTCTGTGTATTTTTTGTCATTTTGGACTAATTCTGAGCATATCTGGGAATTCCCACCCAGGTTCCTAACATAACTAAAGAAAGCCTTGTGATTATCCTTAGTGTCCTGTGCAATTTTTCTCTCGAAGCTGGCCTTAGATGATTTTATGAGTGCCCGTAGTTTTTTGCTAATACTGATCAGAGATGCCTTCCCTTTTTGGGATTTTGCTCTTTCATGTAGTAGCTTCCTCCTTCTATTGTATAGTTTTGTTTATGGCTGGGGTCCACCAGACAGGACGTCTGCCTTTGGAGGATTGGGTCTTGGTTTTATTTGGGATTGCTTGATCCATGCATTCCTGAAGGTGTTCATAGAATGCGTTTATAAAGGATTCTGCGGTCTGGGCCGTATTTTCCACAGGCCCGGGGGCTTTGAAGGATTTCGCCTCGGTTTTGAGGCGTGTGAAATTTGCTTTAGAGAAGTTTTTCACTGTGGTTTTCTGGGCAGGGGGTGGGGTCGGGATGTGAATATCCAGTGAGATTAGTTTATGGTCTGATCTTACCAGTGAGGGATACACTTCTGGTCTGGAGCATAGTGTCCCCATGTTGGTGATGATCAGGTCCAGTATGATTTCCCCTCTTGTGGGAGTGGTAACAAGTTGTTCCATAGCATTTGAGTTTATAAATTCTAGGAACCTTTGGGCTAGGGTGTTGGAGCTAGAGTAATGCTCCCAGTCTATGTTTGGGTAGTTGAAGTCGCCCAGTATAATGGTGTTTGGAGAGACCTTCATATTTTCCAGTATTCTCAGGAAGGCCAAGTGGGGTTCCTGTGTTTGGGAGGGTGGTCTGTAGCAGGCTATAAACTGGAAGGCAGTTTTACCCACAGTTAGTTGCACATGGATAGTCTCTGATGCTTCGTGCTGTGCCACCAACCTGGAGGTGTGGGTATCTTTGACGAATATTGATACTCCCCCTCCTTTTGTGGTTCGGTCCAAGTTTAGGATTGTTTGAAGAAACATCCAGCTTCCTAAGCAAATTTGGTAATGTTGCAGTTACAGTACTACTAGCATTTTAAAGAAGATTATATTAAATAAACAATTAGGAAACTAACTTAGTGGACAAATTCATCAAATTAGTAATTAATATATACCATAAAACACAACACAAAATTGAATACTAAGAGGGGAAAATGTTCAAAAACATTCTTGTAACAATCATGAGCATAAATGAAAGCTGTGACGTCTCACACACACTGTAACACGTTAGCAGGCTACCTACATATTACCTGTATATAGGTCTAAGTGGCAACTCTAGAATTCAGTCCTGTAACTTTTATCTTATATGTAACTACGATACTACAAAACTGTACACATAACTGTTTATTCTCTTGATCAGATTGCTTTTTCTGTAATTTTGCAGGTAAAAAGAAAAAAAATTGCCTTTCTCCACTCTGTCCATGTAAGTGGGCATGGGCATTAGAAAGACAGGGCTCTTCTCCCCTTTTTAATTTCAAACAAAATGAGTCTCTGGCCTTAGCTTGCTCACCTGAATTGCCTCTTTCTGCTTTCAGTCATAGTAATGACACTACTAATGATGCTACAACCTGCTGATGACACAGTGGGTCACAACATATTGGCAGGGGTCAAACAGGAAAATTTTTTTATATATATATAATCATAATTTAAAGGGGCCAGAGTGCATAATTGGGTTACTGCATGCAAAGACCAAAGCATGGGAAATTGCAAGAGAGGTTGACCAGTGGCGGTGGACCAGCAATACAGAGCTGTCTCACAGTTGTGGAGAACGTCCTGATGTCCCTCCCCCTGGGAAAATGTGAAAACCCTCATATCTAGTGGTGGTTCAGATATAGGAGCTGGGCTGGTGACGACTACCTAATTGTCTGTAGAGGATGCACCAGGTGAGCAGTAGCACATACTATTCCTTTAGGGCAGTGACTTGCAACTGTGAATGGTTTACTCAGACAAATATGTATGTATCCAGATAAACTGAAGAACCAATATTCTTACACGGAAACTCGATCAGTCCAAATCAGTCCAACCAAGGAACTTCTCAGATATACCATTTATTAGACACACAATTCACAATTGTAGACAAGTTGACCTAGGTTTCGTCTTGAACTTATACAGACTTCATCAGAACTAACACATCATGCTGAAACCATTTCCCTTTATAACACTCCCAGGTTAATTGATTAATTACACTCCCACAAAGTTAAAAACACATACCCATCAGACCATACATATACCTAAAAGCATATGTAAGCTCAAACCATAATAAAAACATACTATAATGTTACATAAAATAAACATATAAAAATATGTAAGATAAAATCAGTACAAAATGAATAATAAAATAATTTGATTTGTTAATCCAACAATATAAGTTTATAAAACGTCTAGATAAAAACTAATTTTATGGCAGAAATTTTAGCCCAGTATATATCTTAACTTTAGTAATGGGGCTAAACTAATATGGTCATTAATTCCAGGATAACTAGTGGCATTTAACCTTATTTGCCACTTAGTTTCACTAATATCTAAATGTACATCCAATATATGCCCTTGATTGTTCTTAATAACTTGTTGAATAATACAAAATTGGAATTTGTGACCTAAATTTATCTTAATATGTCTTGCCAGTGCATTATTATTTTTCATATGTTTAATGTCCAGCAAAAGCTCCCCTATCCTTTCTCTAAGTGTACGACAGGTTTTTCCTATATAAAACGCCGGACACTGATTGCACTTAGCTAAATACACCACATTTCTGCTATAGCAATCATAATGTCTATTAATAAATATAATTTCTTTCCCTAATTTAATCCTATTTCCTGATGTAAGAATATACTTGCATTTATTACATCTGCCACACTTAAAATTCCCAACTGGCCTACAAGACCTAGATGTCAATTTTAACTTGCTGCCCTCTAATAGTTTTTTAAAAGATCTATCCTTTCTATATGAGGCCCTTAATTTACTATATACACTAGTATCTAATTTCAATAAATCCCAATTCCTCTGTATTATCCTCACCATAGATTCCGTGTCACAATTATATGTGGTTATAAAAAACAAACCTTCCTTGATTTTATTTTCCTTTTTCACTTCAAATTCAACCAACAGCTCACCTATGTCTGTACCATTTTTTAATATGGGCTGATAAATCCCTCCCTTTCTTTTATCTATAATCTCCACCTTAATAGCTTGTACCAGGGTCTTGGGGTAACCTCTTTTCAAAAACATTCCTGTAATAAAATCTAGTTCCTTTTCAAAATTTAAGTAGTTATTAACCATTCTGGCAGCCCTGACCATCTGCCCTTTAATTATAGCCCTTTTCTGGTGGTCAGGGTGCCAGCTCTGATTTTCCAAATAAGAATTGAAAGGTAGGTTTTCTATAAATATTTGATATAAGACTCCTTTTATCGTTATCAACTGTCAAATGGACATCTAAATAATTTATTTCAGTATAACTATAAACAAAGGTAAATTTTAAAAAATCGACTGAACTGTTAATATATTCCAGGAATGCTTCCAACCTCTGAATGTCACCATCCCAAATTATAAAAATATCATCCAAAAATCGCATACATTTCTGGATGAATTTATTAAAATCACTTTGAAACGCATATTCTTGTTCCCAATAGGACATAACATAATTTGCATAAACGGGGGCACACGCTGCCCCCATTGCTACTCCAGTAGCCTGCTTATAGTAACTGCCCTCAAAAAACAAAAAATTGTTGTTTAATACCATGTCCATAAGGGATACAAAAACATTTATTTGATCCTGATCAAATGACCCTATCTTATTTAGCTGATTCTCCAACCATTCTAGCCCAATATTAGGAATCACTGAATATAAATTACAAACATCAATAGTAAGTAAAATAGTTGAAGGGCCTATTCTCACATCATTTAGTTGGGATAAAAAATGCTATGAGTCCTTAGTAATGTAATTGAACATTTTTAACCCCCCTTGGAGATGAAAATCTAAATATTTACTTATAAAGCAAGTTTTATTCTTTTTACCATCCACAATCGGTCTGAAAGAAACATCAATCAGACCCTTGTGAATTTTAGGAATGCCAAAAATATTGCTTATTACCGGAAAATTATTTACCAAATACTCAAAATCCATTTCATTGATTTGTCCTTGATAAAGCATATCCTTTAGCATCAGGTCGATCTTTGAATAGGCCACATGAATTTCATTTAAAGTTATTTCTTCATAGGCTTCCCCTGTTAACATCCTAAACATATAGTCTGAGTAGTCATTTTTATCCATATTCACTATTCCATTGCCCTTGTTGGGCTTCATAAAACGAATGTCCTTATCTGTGATAAGCTCATTAAGCACTACAACTTCTTCATCAGTCAAATTACTATACACATTTTTCACTTTGTTATTCATATTGCCTTTGAAGTATTCCCGCATTTCTAACTCACAGGCCTTCTCAAACATCATCACTGTATTATTTGTAATAGGATTAAATTTGCTAGGTCTCTTTAAAACACTAGTATTTACTTGTCCGTCCTGTAAAAAACTCATTTTAATATTCATTTCCCTAGTTAAGTATTTTAAGTCAATAAGCACATCAGTAATATTACCTTTCCTACCAGGAATAAAAGTAAATCCTTTAGATAATTCAGCGTGCTTAACTTCTATTGACTTACTAGAATAATTGTACACTTTAAAATCCCCATGTTGATTAAATATAATAATGGGTTCACTAGGGCCTGTAACATAATTCGCTTCTTGTATTAAATCAATTAACTCGCTAATGTCTAAATTATTCTCGCTGTCTTCTAAAACGTTTATAACATTATTCATATCAGTATTGCTATTAAATAACAATCCAGCCTTATTATTTACTAAATGCAGATCAGTAATTACGCTAGTCTCAGGCAAAAAATTTGTTTCACTGTTAAAATAAACTTAATTTGTTCCATTAATAGTCACACAATTATTTGCATCACAATAATTTGATCCAGATAAAACCATTACATCTAAACCATCATTCATTGTGGTATCTACAGTCTGGTAAATACTTACATTTAATTCCCTTCTCGGTTATGCAACCGTTCAGAATTACTCACAACGGATGAGAGAGGAGACTGAGAGACACGTGGACCAGGGAGCCAGACCTAAGAAATGGGGTCCGCAACGAAAACAGCACGAGGATTTTCGCCAGGACTGGAGATAGAAGCGTCGGGTGGTTTGGCCCATATGACGGTTCGGTCGAGAACATCAAGTGTGGGTGGTAAAATTGAAGACAAACTACGGTTAGGGAACATTGGCGAGTTAGCAGAATTTCAACCCATGGAGGTATTAACAGTAGCAATGTATGCTGAAGGGGTGGATGGACCCCCCTAGTAGCGAAATGACTGATTCGTTATTAAATGTAAGTATTTGTATGTACAATTATTCTAGTAAGTCAATAGAAGTTAAGCATGCTGAATTATTATCTAAAGGATTTACTTTTATTCCTGGTAGGAAAGGTAATATTACTGACGTGCTTATTGACTTAAAATACTTAACTAGGGAAATGAATATTAAAATGAGTTTTTTACAGGACGGACAAGTAAATACTAGTGTTTTAAAGAGACCTAGCAAATTTAATCCTATTACAAATAATACAGTGATGATGTTTGAGAAGGCCTGTGAGTTAGAAATGCGGGAATACTTCAAAGGCAATATGAATAACAAAGTGAAAAATGTGTATAGTAATTTGACTGATGAAGAAGTTGTAGTGCTTAATGAGCTTATCACAGATAAGGACATTCGTTTTATGAAGCCCGACAAGGGCAATGGAATAGTGATTATGGATAAAAATGACTACTCAGACTATATGTTTAGGATGTTAACGGGAAGCCTATGAAGAAATAACTTTAAATGAAATTTATGTGGCCTATTCAAAGATCGACCTGATGCTAAAAGATATGCTTTATCAAGGACAAATCAATGAAATGGATTTTGAGTATTTGGTGAATAATTTTCCGGTAATAAGCAATATTTTTGGCATTCCTAAAATTCACAAGGGTCTGATTGATGTTTCTTTCAGACCGATTGTGGATGGTAAAAGGAATAAAACTTGCTTTATAAGTAAATATTTAGATTTTCATCTCCAAGGGGGGTTAAACATGTTCAATTACATTACTAAGGACTCATGGCATTTTTTATCCCAACTAAATGATGTGAGAATAGGCCCATCAACTATTTTACTTACTATCGATGTTTGTAATTTATATTCAGTGATTCCTAATAATATTGGGCTAGAATGGTTGGAGAATCAGCTAAATAAGATAGGGTCATTTGATCAGGATCAAATAAATGTTTTTGTATCCCTTATGGACACGGTATTAAACAATTTCTTGTTTTTGAGGGCAGTTACTATAAGCAGGCTACTGGAGTAGCAATGGGGGCAGCGTGTGCCCCCATTTATGCAAATTATGTTATGTCCTATTGGGAACAAGAATATGTGTTTCAAAGTGATTTTAATAAATTCATCCAGAAATCTATGCGATTTTTGGATGATATTTTTATAATTTGGGATGGTGACATTCAGAGGTTGGAAGCATTCCTGGAATATATTAACAGTTCGGTCGATTTTTTAAAATTTACCTTTTATAGTTATACTGAAATAAATTATTTAGATGTCCATTTGACAGTTGATAACGATAAAAGGAGTCTTATATCAAATATTTATAGAAAACCTACCTTTTCGAATTCTTATTTGGAATATCAGAGCTGGCACCCTGACCACCAGAAAAGGGCTATAATTAAAGATGGTCAGGGCTGCCAGAATGGTTAATAACTACTTAAATTTTGAAAAGGAACTAGATTTTATTACAGGAATGTTTTTGAAAAGAGGTTACCCCGAGACCCTGGTACAAGCTATTAAGGTGGAGATTATAGATAAAAGAAAGGGAGGGATTTATCAGCCCATATTAAAAAATGGTACAGACATAGGTGAGCTGTTGGTTGAATTTGAAGTGAAAAAGGAAAATAAAATCAAGGAAGGTTTGTTTTTTATAACCACATATAATTGTGACACGGAATCTATGGTGAGGATAATACAGAGGAATTTGGATTTATTGAAATTAGATACTAGTGTATATAGTAAATTAAGGGCCTTTCATATTAATGTATATAGAAAGGATAGATCTTTTAAAAAACTATTAGAGGGCAGTAAGTTAAAATTGACATCTAGGTCTTGTAGGCCAGTTGGGAATTTTAAGTGTGGCAGATGTAATAAATGCAAGTATATTCTTACATCAGGAAATAGGATTAAATTAGGGAAAGAAATTATATTTATTAATAGACATTATGATTGCTATAGCAGAAATGTGGTGTATTTAGATAAGTGCAATCAGTGTCCAACGTTTTATATAGGAAAATCCTGTCGTACACTAAGAGAAAGGATAGGGGAGCATTTGCTGGACATTAAACATATGAAAAATACTAATGCACTGGCAAGACATATTAAGATAAATTTAGGTCACAAATTCCAATTTTGTATTCAACAAGTTATTAAGAACAATCAAGGGCATATATTGGATGTACATTTAGATATTAGTGAAACTAAGTGGCAAATAAGGTTAAATGCCACTAGTTATCCTGGAATTAATGACCATATTAGTTTAGCCCCATTACTAAAGTTAGGATATATGCTGGGCTAAAATTTCTGCCATAAAATTAGTTTTTATCTAGACATTTTATAAACTTATATTGTTGGATTAACAAATCAAATTATTTTATTATTCATTTTGTACTGATTTTATCTTGCATATTTTTATATGTTTATTTTTATGTAACATTATAGTATGTTTTTATTATGGTTTTAGCTTACATATGCTTTTAGGTATATGTATGGTCTGATGGGTATGTGTTTTTAACTTTGTGGGAGTGTAATTAATCAATTAACCTGGGAGTGTTATAAAGGGAAGTGGTTTCAGCATGATGTGTTAGTTCTGATGAAGTCTGTATAAGTTCAAGACGAAACCTAGGTCAACTTGTCTACAATTGTGAATTGTGTGTCTAATAAATGGTATATCTGAGAAGTTCCTTGGTTGGACTGATTTGGACTGATCGAGTTTCCGTGTAAAAATATGTATGTATATTTGTCATCCAGGAGCATTGATTTTGCAACAGTCTGCACCAAAAGATACATGTTTCATAGACTATGTATACCGTTGGCATATAATAGTAGGGAGTCACAGATATGATCCAGCATTGCCATAGATATGTTATCTGGAAGCATTTATAGACCTCATTTGAAGAGGATTCAATGCAACAAGGCAAAACAAGTGTGTCAGTTGGTCACCGGTAGCCGACAATGATGACACCATGCACTTGGCACATTCCAGTATCACAGTGGCACTGTCAGCAATTCTGACCATTCAGGCCCAACTTCTCATCCACAAGTGAGATGACTGTGCAGAGACAGAAGGAACCTCTGGCATCGCTTGCATTTAGTGCTGGGTATCCCATCACTAAATGTTAACCCATGAGTAACACCTGCGCTTGCCCATTCTTGGGGTCTTGGACACCAACATTCTTCTGGAATGTCACATGGAGTATCACAGTGGGTTTCTAGTGCTCCATATGGACATGTTACCTCCATTCTTAACACTGCAGGATCACATGGCACACCCAACTAGATTGCCACCCATGGAAGCTCTCTTTCTCATCACTGGAGGTTATGACTCTCCACAACCTCCTAGTCATGTGGGTGGCTACTGCATCCACCCACCAGCTATGCCCTTTTCACTTATGTTTTCATCACTGCCCCCATCTCTGTGCCTCATTCTACATGTGTAAATGATAATAACTGTGGGCTGCTTACCCCTTTGGTCTGTCTGATACACAGAATGGCCAGTCAGTGCACAGTAATGTATAGCGTGGTCCAAACACCACCATTTGCCATTGCCATGACATTTCAGGCCTGCTTCTTCCCCACATGGGATACTGCCACAGCTGGTTCTTCTGAAAACTCCTCCCAAGTCGCACCATGTTATGTAGCATGGTGCAGACTGCAAATATATTGCTGCAGGTCACCAGAGCATACTGCGGGGTGCCATCAGATGTAACAAAGTAGTGGAAGTTGACTTTCAACAGTCTGAATACATGTATGATGATATGTGTCTTTGACAGTCCAGTGTTGTACACACCATCTCCAAAACACACTGGGCGTGTGCTTCATAAACCATGGTACCAAGATATATCCCACATCACCCACAAAACACAAAAGTGGGCATCATTATGAGAGGTCTAGTACCTACATTCACTGGAAGAGACTGGACAGAAATTATGTGGGTGCCAGTGTGCAGCTACCAAGTAGGACTCTACAGAAAGTCATCCCCTACAGAATGTAACATAGGTCACTCTTGTACCAGGTATGGGAAAGTATGTCTTCTGTCTCAATGGTCCCTGGTCAGCCTCAGTAAAAAGCTGAGATCCCTTATAAGATCTTCCAAAGCTAGCTACGAAAAAAAATCGCCACTAATTCCAAGGACAACTACAAAGCAGTCTATAGCTATGTCAAGAATCTCAATGGCAACACCCAGATCTGCTCTGAGTTACAGCACAAAGGCAAGAAAATTACCAAACCAACTGATATTGCCAACATCCTGGCCGATAGGTTCAGTGCTAACTTTACCCCTCTCTCACCCTCTAAAAGGCCCATATCTATACAGGAAGAATGCAGAGTCCCTGTAATCACAACTAAGCAGGTAAAAGCTGCACTCTCTAAAGCCAAAAACACAGCGTCCATGGGACCAGACAACATCCCAGGCTGCATTTTACACGAACTTCAGAATGAATTGGCTCCCCACTTAAGCACCATGTTCAATAATAGCCTCGCATCAGGCTTTGTGCCAACAATTGTCCCACTCCACAAATGGGGAGCCACCACTGATCCCGGGAACTATCGACCTATTAGCCTGATGAGCCTGGTCTGCAAGGCCATGGAACTTATCATAATGGAACTCATAAACAAAGACATTGGTAACCTCCAAACTCTGGATCCCACCTAGTTGGGTTTGTGAAAGGCAGATCATGCCTCCTGAACCTGATCGACTTCTTTGAGGCAGTCTCCAAAGCCGTAGATGAGGGTAAGGTGGTTCACACAGCCTATCTTGACCTCGCCAAGGCTTTTGACACCATCCCCCATTCTGGAATTATAGCTAATCTCACTAAACTAGGTATAAATCCCTACATCACAAGATGGGTTGCCAACTGGCTCACTGACAGAACACACACTGTAAAAGTTGCAGACTCCAAATCTGACCTCCAAAGCAGTGACAAGTGGAGTACCACAGGGTTCCATCCTGGGACCTCTCCTGTTTGATATCTACTTCTCTGAAGTACAGGCTAACACAGAAGGCCTCTGGCTAATGAAGTTTACAGATGACTGCAAACTAGGAGCCATAGTCAAGACCCCAAATGATGTGGAAATCCTACAGAAGGGCCTCGCTGAGACAGATGCCTGGTGTCACAGCCACGGCCTCAAGCTCAATGCCTAAAAGTGCAGTGTCATCCCCTATGGTAAAACGTACCCATGAACTACCACATAGGCAGCAATCTACTTAACACCGAATGTGTGATGAGACCTTGGGACCCAGGTGGACAGTAGTCTCTGCTTTGATAGTCACATCACCACAATAGTCAGGAAGTCCTTCTACATGGCACACCTCATCATAAATGGGTTCTCATCCAGGAAAAAAGAGGTCATTGTTCCCCTCTACTCGACACTCATTAGACCCATTATAGAGTACAATGCCCCTTTTGGAATGTACCTCACAAGACATCTGCAGCAGCTGGAAAGGCCACAGAAGTACCTCACAAAGAGGATTACTGGCCTCAAACAAATGCCCTACAATGACCGCCTCAAAAAACTCTAACTTTACTCCATAGCATATCACCTACTCCGAGGTGATGTTTGCCTAACATATAAAGCTATATCAAACCCAGAGCTGTTGGACATGCTACACCTAAAGAAATCCCAATCCCTCCAAGCTACACGCTCTAGGGACCTAAACCTTGTCACCACAATAAACAGGACATGCAGGAGGGATAGATTCCAGTCCCAGAGACTTCCCATACTCTGGAACAGGCTACCCATCTATGTCAAGCAAAGTTCTTCATTAGCACTCTTCAAGAAAAATCTTGATGAGTGAATGGGAAATAGGAAATACACCCCGGGGATCACTTCTGTGTCTCCGCTCAACAGTGGCACAGGAAAATAACTTTCTTGGGTGGCGTAAGCCAGGGAACCTTGTTGGCTAAGCTTACGTAGGCCCTTGGGCCGATAGCCTAGTACCTACCTATGAACCTATGGTGTACAGACACATTGTATGTAATATTCTGTAAACTGCATACCACCTGGCAGTTGATGGAGTAGAAGCCCTTCCAGTTGATATACCAAATGCCATAGGGAGCAGATGGGATCATGATAGCAGTGTGAGTGCAGTCAGTGGCCCCCAGGACCTCTGGGAAATGGGGTCTGTCATAAAATGCCTGCACAAGGGTGGTTCTGTTGTCTGTTGCCTGTAGAAGCTAAATATAGTCCTCCACATGCTGAAGCATCATGTCAAGGAACTAGTGTTGGATTCATGAGACTGATGCTTGTGAAACTCCTGTGTCCCACGTGAGATGCTGAAAATTCCATGTTGCTAGTTTGGTTAATGCTACACAAACCTTCTTGTCCACTCAGAAAGGCATTCCATGCATTGCACTTGATTCTGTGTGAGGACAGCTCATGTCTACCAATTCCTATATGGTGACTCTGTCGACATGGATATTGTCAGCTACTACCATGTGATCCGAGGTATAACTAGCTGTTTTGGCACCCAGTACCATCTCAATCTGGCATACCCCTCAACTTTAAGTTAAGGAGGAAAAAAGTGACTTAACAAATTGGTGCTCGTGCGTAGGTCCAGTCATCCAGATTCATGATAAAACTATTCTGCATTGCTACATTTGGAATAAGCAGCTGCTACGGTTTGTCACAACTGGCATACTAATGCACTTCGATTTTGACCATAGTTGTAGTGCGTGTAAGACTAATTAGCAAGTGTCGATCATGCCCTCTAACACTTTGCACCCTGGGGAACTGTCCCTCTCACTCTACTGTAGCCACACTTCTGCCATTTATGAAGGGGATGATATGCCAGCCACTGGCAGATCATTGTACGATGTAGAGTGTGATGATGCACAAGCTTATAGATAGTGGTTCCCAAGAAAGCTAGTAATAGTAGGCAGCTAGCAATACTGGTAATGACTGAAATTCCATGACTTCTTAGTATGAACCCAAGGATGTGAGACTGAATGACCAAAAATGCAGATGTACATATAAAAATGCAGAGGTTGCTGTCCCTCAGAATATTCCCTTTTCTTCAAATTACTTTTCTCACTGATTCTTCCTTAATTGTGAATTGTATAGCTTCTTTGTTTGCATTTGATGACTTCAGTAAAGATGATGCTGGAAAACAAATCTCTCTCTCTCTCTATAAATATGTATAGATAGAGATATAGATATATAAACATTCCCTTTTCTCCAGGGTATGGTGATCTTTAGTATATCTAAGCTGACAGGGGTGTAGAGGGCCAAATAGAGGGTTCAGGAGGGACTTGCCCACCTGCAGAAAAACAACTTTAAAGGAGGGAGGCGATGTTCAACATTCCTTGTTTTCCAGTCTGTCGTTTCAGGTATCATAAGAGGTTACTAGGCTATGGGCCTCAGGTCCCTTACAAGCCTAGCCAAGTTCAACCCGTGTTCCCAAGGGTGTCTGGTTCAAGTAGACACCAAAATCAGCACCTGTTGCCCCTGTTCAAGAGGGACACAGGCAGAACCCCTTGGGTGGATTTCCAGTTACCCATCCAATTTGTTTTACATGAATAAGAAGCTTCTTCCAAAAGTGAGCAACCTCTGTGAGACAAATCTGTCTCTTCAGCAGATGTCAGATACCAGGTTAAGGTCCCTTGAGTGCCATTTGACTTGTGAATGTGCATCATTTCCATTAAGGTTAGGATAGAGATTACTCTATATGCAAGGCACAAGTCGCCTTTCAGCAGTGTGTATGACACAGAGTAAAGTGATAATGATTTCAGTCTATTCACATAAGACAGATATTGAAGACCCTGAATGTTCTTTGTAAGGAACCTTTGTAGTCTCTCCAATTGCTGCAGGTGTTTCGAAAGGAACATACCAAAGGGAGTAGTGTACTCTATTACTGGCATGATGACAAGAGTACAGGGGGTTATAACTTCTTTTTTTCTGGAATCAATGCCCTTACTTATGAGATGAGCAATATAAAATGCCCTTCTTACCACTGTGGAGACATAGTGATCGAAGTTAAGGTTGCCATCGATCCACGTGCTCTAATCTCTCACCATTGACTGTGTGTTTAGGATATTGCTATTGATGTGGTCGTTTGCAGGAACATCACCCTTGATGAAAGAGATGATTATGCATTTTTTTGCATTAAGTTTAGACTTTGGCACTAGTCATTAGTCTGTGTAAGACCATCTTGCAGGATGTTGACATCGCTAGGGGTTTCAGTGATTGCTTCCAGTTGCAGTCATCAGCAAACTTTGTTAGCCACAGGCCTTTAGTTTTAGCCTATACTTCGGAGAAGTAGGTTCCAAACAGTAGGAGTTCCAGAACCGATCCCTGTGGAACACCACTGGTTACGGGTCTACTGGAAGAGATGGAGTCCCCTATTTTGACTGTATGAGTTCTATCAGTGAGCCAGCTTGCAACCCATCTGACAATATATGTATCCAGCTGGGTGAGTTTATCAATGATGCCTGAGTGGGGGATTGTGTCTAAGGCCATAGCTAAGTCTAGGTAAGCCATATGTACAGATTTGCCCTCATCTAGGGCTTTGTTGACTGTCTTGAAGAAGTCCACCAAGTTTAACAGGCATGGTCTCCCCTTGACAAAGCCAAACTGGGTGGGGTCGAGCATGTGAAGATTTCCTATATCTTTGTAAATAAGGTACATGATGATTCGTTTCATGGCCTTGCAGATAAGGCCGGTCAGACTAATGGGTCTATAGTTCCCGATGTCCATGGATGCACCCCCTTTGTGCCTTTTCCACTCTGCTGAGACAAAGCCAGTGCTTAGGCTGTGATTGAAAATTGTGCCCAATGGTGATGCTAATTCCTGTTTTAATCCATGTAGAACACAGCCTGAGATGTTGTCTGGTCCCATATAGTCTGTGTTTTTGGTCTTAGAGAGGGTGTTTATGACCTGCTCCTCAGAGATACTAGGTAGGAGACAGGTGTTAGGGATGCTTTGGGGTATATGTAGGGGGGACAGGGGAGTAAAGTTCTCACTGAACCTGTCTGCCAGCAGGTTTGCTATAGCCACAGGTTCTGTATATGTAGCATCATTAACTATGAGGTCATCCCAAATCTGGGCCTTACCTTTGAGGTTATAGATGTAACCAAAGAATGCCTTGTGGTTATTCTTAGCTAGGGAAGCTAATTTGGAATTTAGTTAGCTTTGGAGGACTTCACTAGGAGTCTAAGTTGAGGAGGGAGTGTTTCCAGTTTTGAGACCCTTCCTTCCTACTCTTAGACAGCAATGTCTTTCTCCTGTTGTATAAAGTATTAATGGCAATTGTCCACCAGACAGGTTTGTTTTTCCTTGAAGATCTTGCTTTGCTTCCATCAGGTACAGCAGATTCAGCACAACTGTACATGTGCTCATATAAAGCATTGGTGTATAACTCATAAAAAGTGTCTGTTCCATCAGTGGGTGGAGGGGCTATGAAGCCATTTATGATGTCACTTAAGAGGTTATAATTGGCCTTGGAGAAGTTTTTTAGTCTAGTTGTTGCTGGGGGGGGGGGTGCTTGTGTTATAATTACTTCTATCAATACTGATTTGTGGTCAAATCTCACCAGGGATAGCCATATACTGGGGGGGGGGGGTGCAGCAATCCCCCATGATGATGAGTACCAGATCCAGGATGTTTGAGCACCTTGCTGAGGTGTCAAAAAGCTGGTCCAGGGCGTTGGAGTTAACAAAGTCCAATAACCTGTGGGCAGTTGAGTTAGAACAAGTATCATTTACCAAGGCAATGGATGGGTAATTAAAGTCACCCAAAACCAGGTTGTTTGGTTGTATCTTGATTGACTCAAGTAGATCCAAGTAGACTGAGTGGATATCCTGATTCATGAAGGGGGGTCTTACCTACAGGCAGTTGCACCACAAGTATTTGAATCATGCTGTTTAACCAGTTTAGATGTATATTTATCTTTCAGGAATATTGATACACCACCTCCTTTAGTTCTCATGCCTTCAGTTTGTGGTCTGAATGCATGGAAGGAAATGTAACCTGGTATAGCTGGGGTGCTGTCTGCAGCCTTAAACCAGGTCTCAGTGACTGCACAAAGGTCAGCATCTTCCAAGGTGAGCACTGCTTCCAGTGAGTGCAGTTTCTGGTTTAGACTCATAGCATTTAGCAGCATAGCCTTGAAGTTGTTTTTAGAGGATATTTTTACATCGCAAATTTTGTTCTTGTGACATTGCCTAAAAAAGGCACTATGGGGATGGTGAGAGCCTTAGCCAGTAACCAAAATCCCAGGGGTGACAGATGAAGACAGTCTCTGGCAAGGCATCTAGGTCTGAAAACCATGTCATCCCAGGCTGACAGATGCTGGATTCATCGGTTCATAGATTAGTACTAGAATAACTGCTCTCATGGACCATTTTAAGCCTAGCCAATTACCCCATGTGAGAATCAAACCCTGCACCTTGTGTCTGTAAGGTAAATACCTTAACCTTGTAAAGTAAACACCTTAACCATTATGCCATCCCCTTTGAATGACACCAGAAACTAAGCCAATTGTTGAAGTCAGTCATTTTTTATTTGTATTGAGGTATCATCCTAGGTGAAGGTAAGCAGAACATACCTGCCTGAGACACACAATGAGAGAGCTCAGTCATGTCTCTCTTCATATAGTTCAGTGAGGTATATGTCAAGTCATTCACACTAACATAGACTATGACGGAGTCATAACAGTGCCTGTTGTTGAGAGACTTGAGTGTGTGTATGATGTGGTGGATCCTGGCACCTGACAGACAGCTGACAATGACATTTTCTTTATCCAGCCTGGTGAGAGAGATATTGTTGTGTCTCACAATTGAGTCACGTATGACCAAGATGTTTGCTTTTGTGTTGTGCCTTAGGGGCTTGACTAGTGAGACACTGGTGTGTGATATGTTATGTGTACTATGTTCTGCAGAGAATGTATTATGTGAATTATGCCCGGTTTTGTGTTTTGGAGGTCTCCGTTTAGGTAAGCTTCTTGTAAGGCACTCCGTATATGTAGGTTTATGTGTTGTTGGTTTGGTAGGTGCAGAAGGTGAGATGAGCATGCGGACATCCTGCTTAGTATCAGATGAACTGGCTGGGGAGTGAGAGAGTCTGGATTCTAGATTCTTGATATAGATGCATCTCTCACATTATGAATTTGTGTGAACTAAAAGAAGTGGGTTGTCAGTGTACATGAGGCAATTTCTACATTGCGTCAGGCTGGCCAGAGAAACTGTGAAAAATTGTCCATCCATAATGCTAGGTAAGTTGATGTGGTCAGAAATTGGGGAGAGGACAGGAAGGACCAGATAAAGTAGATGACAGGAGAAGCGGACAAAAGAATATGAAGAGATAGTGGGTAGGATCTGTGTTGGTACCTCAAGAGCTTTGGTGAATGTATCACCTGTCAGTCAGGGACAATCACTAGAACTCACCAGTGGAGCACCAGCAGATTACTAAGGGAAAATTTGAAGGCAGAGGTGTTCGCTTCTGTAACTGCCAATGATGCCAACCGCTGCTTGGCGGTGTTAGATGAACAAACAAGCGCAAACACAGTGCTTATGTAGCAAATGAGACCAAACATTTAAACAAATTAACCAATAAAAAAGCTCAAACTGAGCCCTGTTCCAGCACCCTTCAATCAGATGAGTTTTAACTGCACACTCCTTCCACTAGGGTGCAGGGGAACCCTCCTGTTTAGTGCTCAACTTATACAAACAGAACTAGATTCAGCAGGTCTGAATATAGTCTATGCTACAGCAAACAAAGTGCAACAATTTCGGGAAAGAAAAGCAGTTCAAATAAGCAGTGGTATGGTAAAAATGCAGTTCAAAAGTGCAATATACAGTGAAAAATTATACTTAAGTTTTGCAGAGATCAGCAGATGACTTGGATTGATCAGATAAATACAGCAGAGCAGTAGCTGGTCACCAATCTGTGGAGCTTTCCTAAAACAAGCGCAAATGTGGTGTTTATTTAACAAACAAGAGCAAACTGAAGCTCAAAACTGAGCCCTGTTCCAGCAGCCTTTAATCAGATGAGTTCTAACTGCACACTCCTGCCATTAGGGTGCAGGGGAACTCTCTCCAACAAAAGATGGCCTGGTTTAGTGCTCAAGTTATACAAACAGAACTAGAGTCAGCAGATCTGAATCTAGTCAATGCTACAGCAAACAAAGTGCAACAATTTCAGAAAAAAAACAGTTCAAATAAGGAGGCACAATAAGCCTGCCACAAGCAATTCCCAGCTCAGAAGGACTGAGGCTACCTTCTCCTCCCACAACAGTTTAGACCACAAACCTTCTTAATGTAAAATAACTGTCCTGAAGCCCAAGTGCTTAGATCAGAACTAAAACAATTTTAGAATAACAGACACACTAAGCCTTCAGACAGCAATTCCCAACTCAGAAGGGTGTAAGCTACCTCTCCTGCCACAATAACAATATATAATGCCACATTTGTAACCTCAAAGGTATGTGTAGACTACAAACCTTCTAAATGTAAAACAACTGGCCTGAAGCCCAAATGCTTAAACCAAAACTAAGAGGGTTAGAATAACAGTTACAATTTAATTGCGCTACTAACAAGCAGTAATAAATGCAGCAGAATAAATGCAACTGAACACTTTTAAGAACAAGCAGCAAAAGAAAGTAATAAAGTATGAAGAAACACAAATACAGTAAAAGTAGCTGAGTAAAGTACATTTTTTTTAAGTGGGAAGGGACGAAACAGAAGATAATTCAAGGTTAAGAGACTAAGGGGTACACCTTTCCAAATGATCTCTCTCTACTCAGTAGAATAAGCTGATGAGATGGGACTGGGAGATGGGACTGGGAATAGTGTCCAAAATCAGATCTATAGTAGAGACGGTCAACTCAAAAACCACCAAGTGGGTGGATGGGTGGGAGGACAACATTAAATGCAGACAGAGATCAGCAATATTCAGGCAGAGTACAGCAAGAAAGCCAAACAAGCACTCCAGCTAAATAGAGATATTTCTAGCTAAAATGGGATTGCTGTTTTTCAGCTCATCCCGCTAATTAGGTGATGTTATTCACTGTTTGCAAAACAATTCTTTGCTAAGTTTTCTAACTGACCCCAGCTATAAGATGTCTTAAAATGCCAACAGAACAGAAAACTGAAAACAAAACAATGTAGTACAAGAATAAGATAGAAAATAGAAGTAGCCAAACCTTAAATGAAAAACTTTAATTCAAAATAAAATGCAGGCAGAGGTACACAGCAAGAGGATGGCATGTACGAGTGTCACATGTTCAGTAGGGAGCCAGTAATATATGACTTGCAGCTCTTGCATATGCTACTGTTAGCATACTTGTACAAGCCAAACTCATGTACACAGCAAAATGCTGCTGTTCAGAATACATTTCTGAATCACGCTGCTGTATTTGATACTTGTCACTTGCATATGTGGTTGCTGTTGTTAGCATGTTGGCATACATTTGCATGGCATTATAAGGTCATTATTTATTTTATTTATTTTACATTTGTTAACCAGGATTGTCTGACTGAGCAAAAGCCCTTTTTCAACAGAGGCCCGGGGAGAAAAGCTCCAAAACAGTTACAAAAAATATAACCATTACAACACAGTTAACATTATAATCATTCATAATAAAACTTGTAGAACAGTTATATATATGCAGTTACAGTTATCTATAAAAATGTTATGAAGAATACTGCAGCAGAAGAAAAGGAGAGTGTTAGGTAAAAAAAATGATGAAGTAGACTAGTTTAAGTTGTAAATGTTTTGGTATAGAGGAGAAGAAATTATGGTAAGTCAGAGGAAGTTACGTTTGTTATTTAGTGAAGGTATATTCAAGGAGGCTGAGAACAGGTACAAATACAGTGACTTTTTAAGTACTCTTTAGTGGCTAGTTTGAATACTTTAGGATGTGAAAGTGATCTAACTTCTTGTGGGAGTTTGTTCCAAGTAATAGAGGGATGGTAGCTGTATGTAATGGCTCCTATTTTGGACTTGGGCATGTAAATTTGTAAAAGGCCTTGGGTGGAGCTCCTGAGTAGTCTGGATGGGACATAGTGGGAGATTATGGTGGTGCCTAGGGCTGGACAGTAGGATGGTGAATAAATAATGGTATGTGTAATTTGGAGCTGAGAGAGGAGTAGGAGGTGTGGTAGCTCGAGCCAGTTTAGATGTTTGAGAGAGATACAGTGGTGAGATTTGGAGGTTTGTTGTGCAGCAAATCTGGCTGTTTTGTGATAGGTTGATTCGAGTTTGCTAAGGTGGAGTTAAGATTTGTGAGTATTTGGGAGCAGTATGTTAGGCATGGCAAAAGATAAGCATGTGTGATTGTGGTTTTAGATTCAGGGGTTAGGAATTATTTATTTCTGTAGAGAAGTCCTAGTTTTTGATGGGTTTTCCTGATACAGTTATTTATATGGAGGTCGAATTTTAGCTGATCATCAATGGTTACACCAAGGAGTTTAGTACTAGAGTCAGCAACTATGAGAGTGTG